>NW_027505197.1:0-141927 GCF_021521415.1 Bidens hawaiensis
CATATAATTTAATTAATAACTAATAGACGAGCCAAACTCGAGCTTGAAAAAAACGACTCACGAGCCGATCTCGAGCTCTCGTAAGTTAAAATGAGCCAAGCTCGGGCTTGGCTCGTTTACGTGGTGTTTTTTTATTTTTTACATATTTACCCTTACCTCTTAGGACGCTTTATACATCATGATTTCTAGTTTGTTTATGTTACATTTTGGTGCGATTTAGGGAACACATGTCTCGGGGTTACCAGCTGCTTCTACACCATCATACATGGCTCCAGCTCCAGGTGGCCAGTTACTCGGACTCAGGACACCTCAATTCATGCCGCCGGCTGAGGCTCCTAACCCTCTTTTGGACGAAGCAGACGTGGCTCAAGGACCCATACCCCCTGCTGTAAAACCGTCTCCGCCAGCTGCTGCCACTCCACCACGTGCTTCACCGAGTAGTCAACCGCGTAATGCTGTCGTGGGCATTCTGTTTTCTGTTCTGGCTGTAGTTGGGACAGTTGCATTGTCGTTTTGAGCATTGTGTATTTATTGATTTTGATTTGATATTATTTGTAAGTAGTAATTTATTTTTCGTATGTATGTTGAAAATGACCACGGATTTTTATGAGGAACGTAGGCGACGAATTCATTGTGTTGGTGAATAATTATTTTGGTTTGAAATGGAATGATCTGTGATGATATATTGGTGTGTTTTAGTTCTCATTTTGCAATAGAATGGTTATAGACTTATAGGACTTCAGTTGGTTATATCTCAGTCCAATCCAAAATTATTAATTTTCTTCATTTTATGTTATGATATGTTAAGCAAAGTTTTAATTCTAATCATAAACAGATTTGCTTCTATATTAATATGAAAGCCCTAATTGATCTTGTAGAGCTAGTCATTTATTCGATATAAAGGTCCAAATACTAGTTAAGCGGATTTTTAGAGTTTGCCATTTGAGCGTTGGCTAGTTTTTTGAGTCTGTGCTTTTCGGGCGTATGTGTTTTTGAGAGCTTAAGAAATGTAGTGATCAAACCAATACACCCAATATCGAATTGTACTAACTTATAAGGGCAAAATGATCCAAAAACACCATTTTAACAGCTAGAAAAACAACTTTCTTTTGGCCTAATTGCAATAACCGGTTAACCTAGACAAATTAGCCAGTTTCGGTTAACGGCACAAATTTGTTCCCATTTCAAAACACCTAATCGATTCCTAACCAATGATTTGTATCAGTACAACAAACTTTCTCATGAGCGGCTATTAGGTTAGGTCGGTTTTGGTTAGTAACCGGTTTTGATTCAATTTAATCGGTTATGATCTGTACATCTAGTATGCTTGGAAGTGTAAATCCTAATTTTTATATTTGTGAATTTTAAGCTAGCTAAATTTGGTTATAAACTTATAACTAACCCAACTGTGTTTTAAAACCAGTTGCTTCAGTTCATGTCACTTTTAAGCCCACTTACCTCTAAAACCCTAAGTCTACTTACTACTTAACTCAGTAGGAGGGCCCATATGAGAAACCCATATTATCTAATCAATTGGGGCTCATGTCATCATACCAATTACCAAATCTGGTCTCCTAACTTAGAGCCATGCCCCCCCCCCCCCAAGGTGATGATGTATGCATGTACGTATGTGTGTACGCGTTTATGCATGTGTAATATGCATACTTTATCAAAATCCCGATTAGTCGTTGATTAATCGCTAGTTTCCACCCCATTGTTCGATTAACTACTACTACAACTATATGTCTATATGTATGCATGTTTATTTACATGTATGTGTCTATATGTATTTATATTAAAATAATATTTATTCTTTTACTTTTGAATGACTAGTGATCTTATCCCAAGTATGTATTATTCATGAATTTGACTTGTATAAGTTTTTATTATAAAATAAGTAAACTAATGGAAAGAGATCCCAATTTTGAACGCACTGCCATTTAAATCAAGAGTTTGAGTCCACCGTTAGAAGGTGGTGTTCATTTGCACTGACTAGTGTCTAGGTGCACCTCCCACATACCCTCTAAATTAAAGAAGAAAAGATTTGCCACTTACACTTTGATATTTTTTGGTCTTTTATTATACTAAAACCAATATTTTATACAAAAGGAATATCATATATATTTCATACAATATCATGATTTTAAGATCACTAGTCGTAAACTTCTTGCTCGTTTACCTATCATTTTATTGTAATCGTTTGATATAATTCATGGAAATTTCAATTTTAACAAGGAAAAACGCTAGTTTTGCAATCGTTTCTTTCAAGTCATAAACTAAATACCCGGTGAATCTTCTCCGTGTTATATTAAACAAAAGCAAAACTATATTTATGCCGAAAATTCGAATACAATCGTACAAGTTCTTTGTCAGTTAAGAATGTGTGCGCGCGTGTAATCAAGCTTAGGTATATAAAAAAGGTAAAAGGCTTGTAGGACCTTTTTTTGGAGTACACATAACCATTTTAAGAACATTATAACTATGGAAATTGAAATCATTGAATCATTATATGGTGGTCTTTTGGTATCCTAGTAACACTCATCTGGTTCTTCTAGAAGACTATAGTTGATAAAGTTCCTGCAATGTTAATATATTTAACTATCTTGTTAGGAATTTATGTTGTCATTTTGAATCTACAATGTTAACAAATTAAAAATAAAATAAGTGAAAATCAAGGTGTTCATATGAAAGTCATTCAAGTGGTGTTCATATATTATAACTGTCCTAAATTATTTACAATTATCTATATCTATATTATATATAATATATGAGTGACAGATCTCTTAAATTTTAAAATGTATCATTTTTATTGCATATTCTACAAGTAATAATGCATAAAATTTAAAAAATATAGGGGTAATATAATCCTCATCAAGAATAACTTACAATAATGTCCTTCAACTTCAATCAATCTTAGCTAATTTATTAAATAATTACACATTTTCTCCTCCTTATAAATCAACTACCCCCACGACTTTTTAACGGCCATAATTTTTTCACACGTTAATATTTTTTCTAAAAATGTTTACCATAAAAAAGAGAATTTTATTCTCTTTAATTTAAGTATGATATTAATTTTAAAAAAAAACTAACATGTTACGTGATGACCAGTTACTACCGGCAACAGGTTGGGCAAGTTCGGCTAATGGTGTCGGAACGGGTTAAGGCTGGAACAAGTTTAATACAAAAAATAGGTTAATTTAGTTCTTGTCGGGATGGGTTTAGATTGAAATGAGCCATGTCAAAATAGGTTTCGAGTTAAAACATGTTTGGGTCAGAACAAGTCCGTCAAAACGGATTGGGTTAAAAAGTAGTTTATTAGAAATTATAATAGATTTCATCTTTGTTTCTTGATTGTCGCCACCAGTTACCCAAGCATCAGTTACGCATATGACAATGTTTAAACAAATTGATTTGCTCGCATCTTCATTGTGTGGCGTACTTACTGGGACCAGTTACGCGTCCGATGCCACGTTAAATGCATACCACCATTGAGTTACACACATATCGTTGTGAAGTTACAAATGTACTAACACCAGTTACGATTGCGCTGCATCACGTGGGCACAAGGTTAGTATATTGAATACATTAGTTATTCAATAAATTATAATGAAGATAAAATTAAAAAAGTTGTCAAACAATATGGATGGCTTATTAATGCATCAACCTCTTAAAGCCATCTAAAATTGGGTGTTTCTCTTAGGCTACATGTAGTGAAGGGGCTATAAATGGGGGTGAATTGTGATACGTGGCGCCTAGCCAGTAAGGGGTGATAATTTGTTTTTGAGGTGTAATGGTATAGGGGTTACAAATTGGACCCACGATATCTTTATTTATTATTTTCTTTTATAATTAAACTAATCAAATAAAAACCAATTTCTTCAAATAATTAAATAAAAATACATTAAAATTAAAAAGAAATACAAAAAAATACATAACTAAAAAAAATACATAACTAAAAATATAAAAAAAAAACATATAGCTCGGTTGGCGTACATGTTTAGGTTCGGGTCGGGAAATTGAAACGGATAGCTCGATTGGTTTAGGTTCATCGGGTTCCATTGTAAGTTCACGTTCGGTTGGTTTTGCGAACCATGGTGTTGACCGAAAGGAAAGAATGGGTGGTTCGGTTGGTTCGGTTAGTTTCTAGGATTCATTTTGCATATACATATATATACACACACACAACATATATATATATATATCACACACACAACATATATGCATATACATATACATATATACACACACACAACATGTAATATAATAATAATATTATTTCTTCACCCAGGCGATAAAAGAACCCCGCCCCCGTCCCTTTTCACCCAAAAATCGCCGTGGAGCGGTGTTTGCGCCTCTTCACGCCCAAAATCGCCTAAATTATAGCCCCATTACATATGTCCTTATGCCAAATCATCTCTTTCAAGCCCTAATACCAAAACATGAGTTTTGATAAGGAACGTTGCCTCTTGGAGGCATGGCATGGCGATAGCCTAGGCGACAGGTGCGGGGGCGTAGATGAGGTAGGAACCATTTCTTTTAATTGTTTTCAATTAATTATTGATCATCACTCACATAGCTCGTTTTTTAATTATTTATTTATTTATATAAATACTATTTTAACTATGTTACATGGGAGAAACTATCACACTGTCTTTTATGAGTGGTGTTTTACATCTAAATAACAATGAGATGATAAGAGGTTTTTCACTTTTTGTGTGGAACCGCTATAGATGCCGTAAGTCCAAGCGTAGTCGGGCTTTGGTTGGCGTTTGGGTTATAGCGCCGAGGGCACCCCCCCCCCCCCGCGTGTTTTGGGGTATTTTTTTTTGTTCGGCGTTTTGTGTGAAACGCTAGAAATGGCTTATTATTCAAAAAATATACCCGTTTGAGGATATAGCTGTTGAATAAAAAAAAAACTTTTTAAAATATTAACACAAATGTATTACTATAAAAACAAACCCAAACCTTATTTTTTACACAATTCTACAACTTCTCTATCACATATTTTTTACACAATTTTACTGCTACCAAAATGTTTCCGTATAACAACCAAAATGTTCTCGGTTTCGGTCAATTCGTCCGACTAGGCAACGCGAACAATCCCGACCCGAATAATCAACAACCCAACCCATCTACCGTCCCGATGCCAACATTCCCCGTCCCTCAATTCTCATACCCGTTAGAAGCGCATATGGCCGCGTACATGCAATATCTAAGTTCTGGCGCCAACAAACATGATGGCCGGTTCTGGTTACCAACCGGACGACGAGACGGTGCCGGAGACACAAATCAACATGGAGCCACAACCCGCCCCGGAGACTCGTGGCGGTTCGAGCCAACGTGGACGTCCGAGAAAACAAGTAAAAAAACCCGCCGACGAAGCTCGGGCTAAAAAGAACACTATATAGTGGAGTATCGACGAGTGTGAACTATGTGCTCGTGATTGGTGCGATATATCGGAAGATCCCTTGTGCGGTAAGTTTTTAAAAAATAAATATATTTTTTAAATTTCTTAGAACAAACATTGAACTTGTAATGATTTTATTTTTTTAGCGAACTTTCAAGCATTGGCCGTATTTTGGAACAAAATTAAAGATTAGTTCCACGAACTTGGCGGAGACTCGCATCGAGAAAAAGATTCCATACTGTCGAAATGGAACGATATAAACACCAAATGTACGGCTTTCCATACGGTTTACTATCGGATGACTCGAACGTGGAGTAGCGGTGTCTCTGACGCGAAAATCATGTAAAGGGCATTGAAAGAGTATCAACATAAGGTCTCCAGGAGCTTCAATTACTTTGGCAATTGGAAACAATACCTAAGTTTTCACCCAAAATGGAGCCCGGTTATGGAGGCCGACACCAAAAGTGGTCAGCCTAAGAAAACGTTTATAACATCGTCTTCGGTTGATTTAGAAACGCCCCGTTTCGACGCTCGAAACTTCAACTTAAGCGATAATGAAGTCGGGAATCCCCATGTAGATATTACCGAGATGCCTCGACTGAGGGGTAGAAGAAGCAAGGGAAATGGGAAGGGGAAAGGGTCGGCAACGGGTTCGAATGCCGAAATGGAAAGTCATTTCAAAGAAATGAACATTCGACTCAAAGATATACAAGAACTTGGAGCTAAACGTCTTCAAGTAAATTTGGAAGCCGTCGAAGTACTTAAAAGGAATGAATTTGACCACAACATCGAGGTTTTAACAAATGAGTTATCTGAAGACGACCCGAAAGTCCAATCTCTAAAAGCAATTCGACAAGCGAAAATTTTTAAAAAATACAACATGTAGTTTTATTATTACTTATTGTTCTATTTTTTTAATTTAATGTATTTTTTTATTTTAATTTAGTTTTTATTTGTGAGTTTAATGTATTTTTTTTTAAATTTAATGTAGTTTTTTAATTTTATATTTAATTATTTAAATGAATTATTATTTAAAAAAAACAAAAAATATTAACAGTGACTGGGCGTCATGTGGGTCATAATGTCCGAGGGTGAAGAGTTATAACCACACCCTATTTTATAAAAAAAAACTATAATTCTGACTGTTTTTTAATTTTATATTTAATTATTTAAATGAATTATTATTTGTAAAACAAAAAATATTAACAGTGACTGGGCGCCACGTGGGTCATAATGTCTGAGGGTGAAGAGTTATGACTACACCCTATTTTTATAAAAAAAACTATAATTCTGGCTGGACGCCACATGACGCATAATGCCCAAAAATGGGGCTTTATAACTACACATTGTCTAAGATTATTTTTTTTAATATAACCAATGCTAAACACAAAGTAAAGTGAAATGAAATGCTATAGTTTATAGTAAATAAATAAAAGCAATAATGTGTATAAAAATATCTACAATAAAAATAATAAAACTTAATAAAATGCAAACACTTGTTTCTATATGTGTGTGCGTATCAGTGTAAAAGACATTTCTAATCTGAACGTTCCATCAACTCTTCAAAATAGAAAGTTTATGCAAAGAGAATATTTGACAAGAAAAGGGTTCATCTTTACATGTTGAATGGTATACAACAACACGTCAGTTGGGTAATGCTGAGGTAATCCTCTTGTCAGCATTGGTATAGATAGATATTTCCGTATTTATTAGTTTTCTCCATACAAGTCACAACCAAACACCACTGAATCTTTTGTGGTTAAGGGTTCTAGTCAACTGCCGTATGTATAGGTTTCAAATTTATTAGTTTAAGTTTAAATATAAATATTTAAGGCCTTGAACTGATCATCATAACTTTAATCAAATGTTGAATTGAGTATGAGAAAATACTAAAAGTTATTTGCAAAAATATAAACAAAATTTCTATATCATCAGTGGCGACCTAAAAATTTTTATTCATAACATGCAATCAGGAAGGTTAACACTAATTTTAAAAGGGATTCGAGAGTTTTATATCCGTATAGCACTTGAAAATAATCTTTTAAGATGGGTGACCGCCGCTTTATCAAACGCCCAAAACAATCACATTTAATCAACTTTTAATACATATAATTCAAATAGTCAGTGTCTTTTTCTCATGGGATGTGATACTCTACTTTGGATTATATAGAAAAGAAGGCATAGAATGGTCCATTTAAATTTTGTCGAAGATAGGTCAAGAATCAAGAAGAGTTGTTTTCGTTGGTTATTTTCGTAAGTAAATTGCACTTCTGTCCATTACGTTACCATCTTTTTAAGTTTTGTAAGAAAATATTAGTTGTTAATCGAATAATATTTTTTACATTAAAAGACCAGATTGCCCTTATGTGAGAAGCACATGGTCAGATATTCCGTTAAAAATTAAGCAGGTTAGAGTTAAATGATATAAAGTGTTAAAAATGGTAACGTAAAGGACATCCATTGTAATTACCTTATTTAGAGGACACCTCCGACACTTTAGTATAAGCGTAAAAGACAGAAAGTGCAATTCATTCTATATTATTTTTAGAAGTGAGAAATACGATGGCTCTCTTTTCGTTGGTTTCGCCCTCCTTGCGCACAGATTGATCCGAACACTATTTTTATATCCATTTCGAGGACCTACAGGGCTGCAGGTCTGCATGCCAACTATCCAATCCAACTGCATAGAGATCAAGAAAGTGAAACAAACCATGGTGCTTTAAAAAAATTGTATTTGAAATGTTATCTTAAGAAGTTTGGGTAATATCATAATAAGAACGGTGAAGAACCAACATGCATTCCTTTTATAGGTATCAACACTTATAAGAACGGCGTATACGCGACGACGTACTCGGCCGCTCGATCTCGTACGGCACAAGACTCTAAAAACTCTCAAAAGATGACCGTGTTATAACGCGGGGTCATCAGTCGGATGCGCAGATACCTGTCGGAATGGTTGGTACCAGCCTGAAACTGTAGATGTGGGTACCCAACAAAGTATATTGTCACCCACTATTGTCCTCGGCCCCTGCCCCTACTCATGTGCCTGCTCATGCTCAATCTCCATCTCCACCTCGTTCTCCACCTTTAATAATTAAATAATAATAAATATTATAATTAAATAATAATAATAATAATAATAATAATAAATTATAATAGTAATCTAATAGTAGTAGTAATAATAATAAATAAATAATAATAATAAATATGATAGTTAAATAATAATAATAATAATAATAATAATAGATTCTAACCACAATAATAATAATTAAATAATAAAAAAATAATTATTATAATATTTACATAATAATAATAAATTCTAACAACAATAATAATAATAATAATAGTAATAATTATAGTAATTAAATAATAATAAATTATATATAAATAATAACAATTAAAAAAATATGAAGTAACAGACAACGTATAGGACGAAAAGCCGCCTATTGCATTCACTTTTAAATTAACGTGGCTGGTATCGGCCGGACTCTGGCCACGTTTGTTCTCCCCGTCCAAACTAAACATCAATACAACTCAATTATAATCCTAAACTCTAACAATCTTCAATCAATCTTTAAACAATAATCAAATCCATAAAAACCCGAAAAACAAAATCAAACAAATGAAAACATACCTATTTTTTTGTGATGAACGACGTTTGAGGTTCTTGTTGTTCTATAAATCCGCGTTTAATGGGGATCCAGATGGGGTATTTGGGTGTATGTATGGGTGTTTGGGTGTGTTGTTTGTGTGCAGATTCAGGTGGGGAAACAGATGGTTAAAAGGGGCTCTATAAGCCGCCTATAACACTATACGCGGCCTTTAGGGCCCCTTTTGACCATCCGTTTTGTTAAAAGGGGCTGGATGTTATTATTATAATCATTATTATTTTTAATTATTATATTTATTATTATTTAATATTTATTATTATTATTATTATTATTATTATTTATAATACTTATCATTATTATGTAGGCCCGAACATATTTACGAATGATATTATTACATTGTTACAACGGTATTACAACTTCTTATACAGAAATATGTCTATCTATATACAATTGTGTAGTGGGGACGTGCCAAGTTTTGCTTATGTCAATCTATTTGACACGCATTCATAAGAGCTTGGTCCGCGTCAGTCAGTATCGCTTGCGGCTCCATACGATCCTCGAGCAATTCTTTAAGTTTCTCGAGGGCCCATGTGAAGTTCTATCTTTTCCCCTAATTATAAATGTGTGGCCGATACATAACGACTTTGATGTAGACGTCACACCAGCAAATTGAACCAACGGGCAGTCGTACATGTTGGTCTTGTACGCAGCGTTAATCAACAACACCTTAGGGAATGCACACCACATTTTATGCGATTTATTATGACAGAAGAAAATATCCTTCGTCCTGTCTTTGGAAGCATTCTCACGGGTATAGTACACGAAACCATTTTTATGGAAAAGGTTTTCAAGTACCTGCATTGGATTAAATAAAACTTTGATAAATATTATAAACACAAGTTTATATATATAATAAAACTATGAAGGTTTTCAACTACCTTCATGGGGGTATCGCCAATTCTTTTCTGGTCTCTAAGCTAATTTAAGTAGTTGTATAAGTCCTTAGGTGTGGGTTGGCAATCGGGAAACAACTCTGTTACTATTGCTTGAATTTGAAGTGGCTTCAAGCCGTTCCGATATAACCTTGCAACCAGATCAAGTTCATCGCTGGTCCTTTTCCGGAGATGCGCGTACCCCGCCTCAAAGACAACGGGATCGTAGTTGTGTGTCTTGTTTACCACTTCAAGCCTCCAACATTTACCTGACGAGTCGTACCTGCCTAGGAGTCTAAATTTACAGTATTTTCTGATACTACCGGTAAGCCTGATTGTGGCCTTTAGTTTCGGGTCCCCTCCACGATTGCATGCAAGGTCCACACCGTTTTTCTTTGACCACTAGACCACAATAACACACTCATGATCTTGATCCTCTCTTTTTGGCCCATTCCTCCAACTCATTATGAGACTCAAAAATCTAAATCCAGTTACGTATACATTTTTAAAACATGTTCAAAAACCATAACAATAAATAATATAAATAATAATAATAATAAATATTATAAATAATAATAATAATAATAATAATAATTAAATTATAACAAATTCTAATAATAATAAATATAATAATTAAATAATAATAATAATAATAATAATAATAATAATAATAAAGATTATAAATATAATAATAAATACTAAAACAAAACATATGGTGTCTTATAGTATTTGTTTTATACAAACTGTCGGCTCGCGTATATAATCATCATCATAATTATCTTCATCATCTGGGTTCCCCACAACATCATAATTATATCCATCATGTTCGTTTCCCTCGTTATACTGTGAAACTTCTACTGGTACGTGGTACGAAGACTGGGTTTTATAATATGGTTGCTCTACTATTGGTAAGTGGTACGAAGAAGACGACTGGCCTCCATAATCCGACCCGCGAACATGTAACCGGTACACTGGCTCACCGTAAAATTGTTCAGGTTGACTCTCGTAAGCGAAATACTCATGAAAAACACGTAATGATAACATATATTAATTAATGATCAAATAACAACTTAATATTAAATAGATATAATCTGGTTCAAATTTGGTAACCCAAGCGTTATAGGCTGATCATACGACTGTTCAGCCCGACTATCGTAATGGTGATACTCCTGACAAACGTAATGGTAACATATTTTAGTTTTAAACAAATTAACAACTTTATATTATATCAATATACAATGAAACCTGGTTCAAATCAGGTAATCCCTACGCGCTAGGCTGGTCGTTAGGCACGTATCCCGGCTCCGCTCCCCCTCGTTGTCAGGAAACATATTGTCGAACCACCACATTTTATATTTTGTTTTTGATTCTCGAAAGATGATGGTGAATGGATGTGTGCATGTATTTGTGTATTATGTAACATATATATAATAAAGAGGAGAAAGGGGGAGTCGGTGAACTGATCAATTATTCAAAATGGACTAATAGGCCGCGTATAGCTCCACCTGAGATCAATTATTCAAAATGGGCCAATATGCCATGTATAGTGCTATGTGCGGCCTATAGGTACGATATGACAACCTAGGACTACCAAAAACAATCCTAGATTGTCAGTAGCACCCTATAGGACGCGTGTAGCACTACACGCGGCCTATCGGGTACACCATATAAGGCCAACACGCCTTAATACGCGGCGTATAGCACTATACGTCGCGTCGCGTATTAAGGGGTGCCTGGGGCGTCCCAGTAGGACCCGAAGATAAACTCATAGTCTTAATTAAGACCATTTTTGACATGACAATGTGATTTATAGATTGACACATATTGGATGGGTGTCACATTGTGGTGGATGACAGAAGAGTATTGGTAGCATCATCACGTATGGAGAGATTTCAAGCTGAGTAGACTAATTTAATAGAATGTGTTCTCATAATTGAAAGTGCTAATCCTAAGCTATATGCCCCTATGAGTCTAAGGAAGTCTTGTCCCTTTCATTGGAGGGGTTACATTCACTGTGAGATTATAATAATTGTAAAATATCAATTTAACGTGAAAAGTAATTTATAAACGTCTAACCAAAGTATTTAAATGACACCCAATGTCTAATTTTTTAAAACATTCAACGGCTCTTGTTCTTTTAAAATTGGTAATGATTGAAAAACTACGATAAATAAAAATTATCATTAAAGCTACAATAGTTTAAAATATAAGAAAACTACTTGACTGTACTTCTTAATATATAAAATATCATAAATATAACAAGTTTTGTTTTTATTCTATTTATATATTTCTTAACATGTTTGAACCTTTGTTCTTGTAACGTGGGCTTAATTTTAAAACATTTAAAAATGCCTTAATACTGAGTTCTACACAAACATATAATCACGAAAACCAATTAAACTTATGTTCCCACTTAAGTTCATGGGAAAGGATCGTCAATATTGACTTTATAATAGAAACGATCCTAGATGGTAAGTCAATCCGAACCCTAAAAGATTTGAAACAAGAATACACACAAATGTTTAATTATATAACCGAGTATCTGATTAGTTTTAAAAAAATTTATGAGTATGATATTCGATGACACAAACTTCACTTACCTGAAACACCGCTATAGTTTTGCCCGAACCATATTCATAAACAGTGTCTTTGTATTTTTATTTCCTTTGTTGTTTGGTAGTAGAATAATTTAAGGCATGTTTGGGATCGAGTTTGAAAAATAATTATTGACTTATTTGCTTTTTCAAAAAGCCATTTTGAAAAGCCACGATTTGGGGTTTTTGGATAACTGCATTTTAACCTTTTCAAAAAGCTAAAATAATTTTTTTTTTGTGATTGCCAAACACATTTTAACTTATTGGCTTTTTAAAAACACCAATAAGCATTTTTCAAACTCAATCCCAAACATGCCTTTAATAACTTGCTAATTTTAAGTTTTTTATATTTTCTTTGGGCAATAAAGTTATATATAAAAACTAAAACACTAAAAATGTGTTTAGAAATTCCAATAGATAACTTTTAACAAATTAATTGGCATATGTGACTCGTGAGAGGCCTATGGTCTTACAACCTATGGAATCGATATCGCCGATATATCGGTTATCGGTCCCTTGGCGATATATAATCAGAATATCAGTTCAGAATATCAGTACCGATAATAGCAACGATATTGACCGATATTTGACCGATATATCACCGATATTCACGATATCAGTATTTTAAGTTTTAATTATCAACTTTTAGTGTTCAATGTTATTGTTTTAAGTCTTAATCAATTCTTACTTGCTACGATTGTTAGTGTTTTACAATTTGCATAAGGTTAATTTGTTAATAGTAGAAGACTATATGAATTATTAGTGTTAAATTGCTATATATATGAATTTTACATGATATTAAAATTACCGATATTCCACCGATATCTCACTGTGATAACCGATATCTCAGATATCGGTCCTTGACCAATATCCGATATTTTTCCGGCATTAACTGATTAGCTTACAACCATGTATAAATATTGTTGAGGGTTCATATGCAACTAAGTTAAACCCATGGTGTACCACGTCAGCCATACCGAATCGTAATGCAATGTCCCACTACATCACCATGATCATAAGGTGACATCATACAAACATTTAAGAAACTTGAATACCCATATCTCAAGTTAGGCCCACATGGGCCGCTCACCCGTATTCGTTTGACCCACTCCCTCCTTCCCCTGGCTGTGTATAAATACATTCCAAACTTTCTTTATTCTCACAAACAAATTCAAACAACATTTTACAACAATCATTAACCATTAATCACAACCAATGTCTGGCGATCCTCGTACCGTCGTTCGTAAGTTCCTTGCCAGACCTCAACACGAAGGCGCTGGAGCCATCGTTAGACGAAGCATAGGAAGGTTTGTTTAAAGTTTTAAATGCCTCTAAGAGGACATATGGATAATAGAGAAAATATTGATCCTTTTATATATAACACAAACCGAACTACATCTGGATAATGGGTAAGCGAGCAACAAGCTGCGCCGCTATCCCCTTTTGAATCGCAAAGCCTATTCTACTAAATATGCATAATAATATTACTGTAATAGTATTTTTTTTATTCTAACGATAAATGTTACCTCTACCCCTGCTCAGCAGTAAATTACACCAAATTTACTCCGTGTCTGGAATAATATTATAATACGAATGGTATTGATTGTAAATTTATTTATTATTTTCAGGTTTGAGCTCAAATATTTTGATCCATTTCTTGTTCTTGATGAATTCTCTAGTGAGTCACACTCCTTGTCGTTTCTAGCATTCAACAAAAAATGTTGTTAGTTGATTATTAATTTGTTTGTTACTTTTGTTTTGTAATTTACAGTAACTGCTCCTGCTGGATTTCCTGATCACCCACATAGAGGTTTCGAAACGGTCACATACATGTTACAGGTATAAATATAATTCTACACGTTATTATAAATATTGTTTTTTTACATGGTTTATGTCATGGAAGAGTAGAATGTGCTTAGTTTGTAATATTTTTGAATTACAAAATTTGCCAGGATAGGCTGAAAACTAAAAAATGATAAAGTTTGCATAATTGAGTAGTTCGTTACTACGTTAACATTTTACATTAAACGCGTTGTCTTTATGCTGTTTACACTTACCAAACTTATTGCACTACTCTCCTTATTGTGTCACATTAGTGCTCTAGTGAAAACTGCACTTAGCTTTTTTGTGCTATTTACCCTAATGTATATGTATATATATATATTTGACCTTCTAGATAAAGTCCTTAGCGAGTTAAAACCAGCTTTTGAATTAAAGAAACACGAAGGCAATGCGAAGTAGTTCTTAATTGTTAATCCATCCCTTTCAGTTACATTAATAAAATTTTAATTTGGATGTGATAATTTGGTTACATTATTCATCCACTTATTTTAGTGGTAAACAGGATTATAAATAGTGTTTTGACTTTAGAAAGATGGGAAAACTTTGAATTTAAAATGAGAATAGTTGGGAGTTGATGGTGATGATCCAAGTGGTGAAATGGGTTTAGTTTAGTGGGTTAATAATAATAAAAGTAATAATAGTTGTGGTCAACTGGCTGCAGGGAGCTGTGACACATGAAGACTTTGAGGGGCATAAAGGCACAATTGAAGCTGGTGATTTGCAGTGGATGACTGCTGGAAGAGGAATTGTGCATTCTGAAATGTCTGCTTCTCATGGCACTCAAAAGGGATTGCAATTATGGATCAACCTCTCATCTAGACATAAGATGTAAGAATATTAGTTGCTTGACGCGAAACCGAAAGCGTGGGCCCGCCCACGGCCAACCATGCCATCCGTGTGTCGGATGCTCTAAATACATGCATATCAGTTATCTAGGCTATGTTTACTAAAAAAAGTTTTTTTTATTCATATATTAATTGTATCAGGTGTCTTAAATAGGTAGTTCACAAGCTGATAAATCAAATCATAAAAATATGACACAAACATGAAAATCTTGTCAGACACATGAGAACCCGTACATGAGTTTTTGAGGGTTGACTCACGGCTTATTGAACTCAAAATTTTTATTTTTTTAAAATCTTTTTATATGTTAATACTCTTAAATTACAAATTTTCAACCAAAATTTTAAATGCATATAAACAATTACCTTTGAACTATTAAACATGATGTTAAATTCTCTTTTACTTTTTATAATTTTGCATAAAATAGCCAATAAATTTAAGTTATGACAAAAACTTATCTTTTTTTTATATATATATAAATAAAAAAAAATAAACGGGTCAACCAAACATTACACATTTAAACTATAAAGCATAATGCTCATTTAAACTATAAAACACTAGTTAAGACAAAATATATTTAAATAAAGTATAAAATACCAGATAAACCTAGATAAACCTGAACACGACCAACTTAGATGAACATATATATGGGTTTGACTTGGATCTAACGTAAACCCCTTTATGAACAGGATTGAACCAAGGTACCAAGAGATTTCAAGCACAAACATTCTAGAAGCTGGCGAAGACGGTGTAAGTGTCCGAATTATAGCCGGTGAGAGTTTAGGAGTACAATCACCAATCTACACAAGGACACCAACAATGTTCCTTGATTTTACACTAGAACCCGGGGCCAAAATGCAACAACCCGTACCCGAATCATGGAACGCGTTCGTCTACATGTTGGAAGGCGAAGGAGTGTTTGGGAAATCAAGATCATCATCAACCTCGGCTCACCATTTGCTACTTTTGGGTCCGGGTGACCGGCTCAAGGCTTGGAACAAGTCATCTAAAATGCTAAGGTTTATATTGGTTGGGGGTGAGCCCATTGGTCAACCCGTGGTTCAGTGGGGTCCATTTGTGATGAACACACAAGAAGAGATTGATCAGACGATACAAGATTTTGAGAATTTTGAAAATGGGTTTGAGAAAGCAAGGTATTGGAGATCAGAAGCTACACAAGATCATGAATATTAGATGTTTGGTTTTAAATTTATTTTATTTTTGTGTTGTCTTTAAGAAATAATTAGATAAATGTCTAGGTGTTTAAATGGATGATTTTTAAATTTCATTCATTTGTTTATCTGGATTTGCTTTTTATAAAATTAACAAATCTGTAGGCCTTTTCTATTAGTTAACGGGTTTAAACAACAATAAAAGAATTTTGAATAGGAATTCGTGGTTGAGTTATCAAAAGCTATCAGCCTGTCTGGTGACACCGGTTAATATGGTATTATAAACGTGTAAATTCTTTCTGTTGGTTCTTGCAATATAATAGTAATAATAAGATAGGAACCGAAATATGAATGGTATATAATATTAAGTAAATAACCTTCTGGGCTTCAGTTGGTTATGACTATGAAGATTAAAACTATGCTTCCTTCATGAGGTCGCCAGTCAAATCCAAGTCAAAACAAGGTTTTATCTTGCCTACATTACGCCAGAGGGTTTCAACTCTTGTGACAACACAACTGGTGTAAAGTGGTATCAGGGGGAGAAAGTTCATCTGAGGACGTGCGGAGGACCTGAGAACCAGGGGTTATGCCCTTCTAGAGAAACACTGTTGGGTTTCAAACTAGGGTCGGTTGTAAGTCAATCTGCAACCTCTCAGTCACACCGTAGACTATCTTCGTTCTAAAAAAAATATAAAATTAAGTAAATAAGAAGTTTTGTTTTATTTTATAAAATTTGTCAAGATTAAACAATGATAAAAACATATTTGAATTTCTTTTTCAATCTTAAGTAGTTAAGCCATCAAAAGACGGTTCATCTAGTTGCACTGGTGAGTAGGGTATTAGTATACCCGTTAATTTTTTATTGGTTCATATAATAAAATAGTGATAAGATAATAAATGAAAGTAAAAGTGGTATATAAAGTTAAGTAAATACTAAATAAGAAGGTTGGTTTTTTATATTATTTAAGGGCACAATAGACATATGGATAATGAATGTAACCACAAACTTTTGATATCATTTGGGAATCTAAGGTTTTCTTGTTTTCAAATTCTATTTGATACTTTTTCCCAATAGCATGATTGAGCTTCTAGAAGAGTTGGTGGGCCTATATATTATGTTGCAAAATTGGTTCTTGAATAATTTCACCGAAGTGGAAAGACTTGCAGGACATACGAGAATGACATCCGGTTAACAAGTGTGTATCCATTTCCTATGATTTTAAATCAAGACTTTCGTACTTTGTTTATGCAAAAATAAAATCTAAACTAAAATGATAAGAAAGTCGAATGAATCGGTTAACTTTTGTTTGAAATTCAATGGAAACTAAAATATGAAAGCGACAATTTATTTTCTTTACATTTTATTTCTTTCTAAAATGGTTTTTCTTTATCAAAAATGGAAATGTAACTAATTTACTCTGACTAAACTTCATATCATATTTTGATATAATAATTAATTTCTTCAAATGACCAACAAAGTCTCGCCATCCGAGTGTATCCATTGACAAAAGGCCACATACGTGTGTGATCACAAACAACGCTGGTAACCTGGCCCGTTACCAATTCTAAGAGAAACTCATCGCTTGAATGCCCACTACGATAAAACCCTTGGATCACACATAACACTTTGTTACAAACAGAACCAATGAACTCTCTTCAAGAAAGTTACTAAGTACCTCTAGAGCAATGTTCTTTACATAAATATAGTGTTAAATGAGCAATATGTTGTTTTTATCCAAGTTTTATCGCTTTAAAGTTTAAATGATTAGTAAGCCACCTTTTGTATACTTTGAGAGGAATTTGTGATTTGGGAGATAGCAAGAATAAATGACAAAATGAGACAGTATTTAGCGGAAATATACGAGGCATAGGCCAATTTTGTAATACGTGGATTTGAGATATGTCACACGTTACCCCAAAGAAGATGACAATAAAGAATTTGACTTTCTGACCACTGCTTTAAGTTGTTACACACGTAATGCTCACGAATGAAGAAGAATTTGTTGTCATGCTGTGTATGATCTTCGTGAGGATACTTATCAATTGTGTTATTTTGATGTCACTTTGTAAGATTAAAATTTATTGAATATTTATATTAATCTAAGGTCCTTATATAACTATATTATAATGATCAAATCTTAAAATATTATATGTTGGAAATTATTTGGTTGATGCAATTATCCTTATATTCATGATTTAGATTTCCATTTGAATGTATGTATAAAGATCATTAGAGAGAGTTTAACACCTTCAACATTGGCATATAAAAACCGATTCCCACATCACACATGAGCCCAAATAATTAATTAGAAGCCCAAGTATAGCAACATAATAAATTCAAACGTCTAGAATTAAATCGAGTACGTACTCTCGCGCCACCTAACTTGTAAAATCTCTAACGTTATTTTCTTGATCGATAAGTTAATTCGATAACAGTAAAATAGCCAACATATTGTTAAAACAATAAGGTTGCGTGGTATACAGGGTTAATGGCCAGTGGCGAAGCTTGTGCTTAGTCACGTGGGTGACCGAAGTCACGGACTCAAAAATTTTCGGGTCGACGATTGGTTCGTGTCGGTGATTCGGGTGGGGTTGGATCAAACAATATGACATCTATATATCTATTTTTTCTTCATTTATTCAAACAATTGTTCTTACAATAAAAAAAATAAAATTTTTTAACCAACAAAAACCTAAAATATTCATGATGATACGAGAGGAATGGTGAGTGGGGATAAGAAAATTCGGTATTGATACCGGTACCGGTACCGAAATCGATACAGATTTGGTACCGTCTGTACCGAATAGATACCAAAGTTTTGAGTTTGGTACCGTAATATCTCAAATTTTACCTTCAATACCGGTACCAAACCGAATATTTTAGTATCGGTACCGGTACGGTACCGATCTCATCACTAAGGGTGAATACCTAGAAAAAGAATTGCGAAGATCTAAAATATTTATAAAAACAAATCTTTTACTATTCGACTAATATTTTGTAACTATTTTTTATAAATATTGCGAGTTTTAGAAAAAAAAAACAAACGATAAGGTATTATATTTAAAAAAAAAAAATCAGTGGTGACTGGTAGCATTTTGGAAAACTACATTGGGGGTGACCGTGCTTAGTACCTATAAAATCTTTTCGAGAAAAATCATGAAATTTACTCTCTTAACGGAGAAAACGGCAGTGACCAGGGCCACCCCCGGTCCCCACATAGCTTCGCCCCTGTTAATGGCCACACGTGGTGATGATGTGGCTTCCCACCTTCACGCAAACACCATGCCGCACCCTCCATTTCACTAATGGCGGGGTGAGCATGGGTTAGACCATGAAGATATTGTCCATTAGGGTTCTCTCTCTAATTAATATACATACATACATATATATATATATATACATACATATATATATATATATACATACATATATATATATATATATGGGATTGATCTTGCGAGAAGTGATATTACAGCGAGAAGTGCGAGAAGTGAAGATATAACTCCATTAATCCTTAATTTCACTCCATTTCATATGATGTTCCAGAAGTATTTTTATGGAGAGAAGTGCAAGAAGAGATTCTAACCAATCAAAATTTTTCTATTTAATTTTGGATTATTAATTGTAGAAGTAATTAGTAAAAAGTTTTGAAGTTTGTTTTGGTAATTAATACTAATTAATGTTAAGTTACAAATGACTATACATTTATATTTATTTTTTAATTTGATTTAATCTTCAAAAATACATAAAACAAAACCATCATACTCATACTATAAAAAAATTACATTAACCATCATAAAAACAAATACCTACACAAATCATTATATTAACATAGACATAAAAAAACTAGTTCATATTATCACCTACACATATCACAATATTAATATACATACACATAACTAGTTCATGGTAACCTACACAAATCACATTATTAACCTATATATACAAATTTCATTACTTCATGTTATAGCCTATCCATTTGTATTTACCTACGTTGTTCACAAAATTAACCTACACAAACAAAACATGTTCATAATATCACATACAATTAATAGAATTAACCTAAACTTAAAATATTCGCAACGTAGGAACACACCATGTTATTTATTTTTATTTTAATTATTCTATAATCTATCTTTTATGTGTAGGCAATACGAGTTATGTGTAGGTGAATATTATTTATATGTAGGTGAAAATAAAATAAACTAGCAATCTGTGTAAGTGAATATTAGTTATGTGTTGGTGAAAACAAAATAAACAAAATCTGTGAAGATGAAAATAAGTTGTGTTTGTAATACGAGTTACGTTTTGATAAAAATAAAAATAACTAACAATTTGTATAATTAAACATAAGCTATATGTAGATTATCGTGTTACTTGTGTACGTGATCAAGTAATTACAATTCACCTACATATACATTTATTTTCATATGTAGGTACGTAAAAGAAAATTCAAATAAATCTTATGAAACCATAAATGTAAAAAATTTCTCTCAATTATATTTCATTAAAATTATTCTAGAGGATTTTTTTATATAAAAGACAATTTATCTTTTCTAAATTTTGTAACTTTCTAAAAGATTTAATATGAAGAATAATCTAGGAGTAATTAGGGGAATTAATGCTTTTAACAACTAGGGGATAATCAATGGTTGAGATCAACTTCTCGCACTTCTTGCTATAATATCATTTCTCGCATGATCCATCCCATATATATATATATATATATATATAGAGAGAGAGAGAGAGAGAGAGAGAGAGAGAATTTAGATTAAATACACATGAAATTTAAAGGGATATTGGTTTTTAATACTCCAAACTTTTCCTCATTGGTAGATAACACTCCCAACTTTTGATTTGTCACCCACCACTCCCAACTTTCACCCTATTTTCCTGTACCACTTCCTGTCTAAATGAACACTAACCTCGTTAATGTTTTGGACTGAAAATGTCATTCAAATTAGTTGAGGGGATAAAATAGAAATTTTAATTTTAACACACAACCTCCATTTCCGGTGACCTCGTTTTTCCGGCGACCTATTTTTTCAGGCGAATTTGAGTTTTCCTACTATCTCGTCTTTCTAAACACCATATCCATCATTTCACTGAGATTCACATATGATATGATGAAAATGGTGCTCGCCGGAAACCTTCAACTCGATTTTCCGGCACGCAGGAGACCCCGGAAGGTGGCTGGGTGAGACACTGGTGGTGGCGGGGGGCGGGGGTTGCAGTTTTGCGGCGGTGGGCGGTGAAATGATGGATATGGTGTTCGCCGGAAACCTGCAACTCGCCAGAAAACTCAAATTCATATGTGAAGCTCGGTGAAATGATGGATATGGTGTTCTGAAAGACGAGATAGCCGGAAAACTCAAATTCTCCGGAAAAATGAGGTCGCCGATAAAATGAGGTCGCCGGAAAAACGAGGTCGCCGGAAATGGAGGTTGTGTGTTAATAATAAAATTTCTATTTTACCCCCTCAACTAATTTGAATGACATTTTTAGTCCAAAACATTAACGAGGTTAGTGTTCGTTTAGACGAGGAGTGGTACAGGAAAATATGGTGAAAGTTGGGAGTGGTGGGTGACAAATCAAAAGTTGGGAGTGTTATCTACCAATGAGGGAAAGTTGGGAGTATTAAAAACCAATATCACAAATTAAAATATTAATTGTGTGAATCGAGTAATTATGTAATTACATCATAAAGTAAATGTGTAATTATTATTACACACTGATATCGAGCTTAATATATTTTATTATGAAAATATTAATGATTAATAGAATACTGAACATCTGGTAGGTTAGGTTTTAATGGTTAATGTTCGGTACGTTTTTTATGGTTTTTTTGTTAATCTCGGATTGGTTCCCCGAAAATGATTAATTTCATATGCATACTAGTAAAAGCAAGACGTGTATGTGGATAGATTCATCAAATTCCTATTCAAATAAGATCCACACAAGGAAAAACACTGGCCATTAAACGGTTATTAGCAGCATCCCGAAAACGTCCTGTTTTGCTTTCCTTCAGAAAAACACAAAACCCAGACCAAAACCATTATTTCGGTGTTTACTAAAGTTTAAAACCGAAGCGTCGGTTTCGAATTCGGTTTGATTTTTTCAGTTTTTTTCATTTTTTTTTACTTTCGTTTTGTTTTTCCGATTTTGTGCACATTCCTAGTCGTAAAGAGATATAATAATGGATACAACAACCATAGTCGCCATCTTTATATATAGTTTACTTGTAAGTTTTATAGGGTACACCTTATGCACCGCTTTTGGGAAGCCTTCTCAACAATTAAGAGATCCATTCGAGGAAAATAAGGACTAATTGAAGTAATGAGCCTCCCAATATTGGGAGGCTCATTACTTCAATTGAGATAATGAAAAATCATTGAATTTTTTTTATTTTTTAGTTGTAATTTTCGGCGGTTCTCTATAAAAGATAGCGAAAAAATTTATCCCTAGAGTCGAGACTAAGGTTGTGTTTGTTTTTGCTTATAAGGTCTGCAAGGAGCCTATGTCTGCGGGCGCGCAGACATAAGCTCTTGAAGACTGTTTGTTTTAAAAAAAAAGATCCGAAAACTCCTTAAATGGTCTTAAAAAATAAGCTTTTTTCACTATCTTCACACTTCTTAACATCATACCAAGTACCAACACCCAATGTCCAACACCACCACCACCGTCTGCCACCACCCACCGTTTGCCGCCATCACCACCGTCCAGCACCACCGTTAACCACTCACCACCACCACCGTTAACCACCCACCACCACCACCGTCCATCACCACCACCACCCCTGTCGGCCACAACCACCGTCCACTACCACCACCATCCACCACCACCACCCACCGTCCGTCGCCACCACCACCCGCCACCGCCACCACCCACCCTCCGTCGCCACCACCATCCACCACCACCACCCTACCATAACCATCCACCACCACCACAACCGTCCATCACCACCACCCACCGTTCACCGCCTACCACAATTGTCTACCACCACCCACTTCCATAGTTCGTACACCACTACCAATTATTTTAGCAGTCTACAAACGTTAAATGACTTTTATCTACTGTAATATATATGATAGGTAACTACTTTTCAACTTATGCAGACGATATACTGTTTATAAAAAAAAACAATATTATATTTTCATATTGCAGACCTTCAGGCTACATCTTCAGTTGCAGACATTAAATCAGATGAAATCAGATTGCAGACAATTTTTGTCTTCAAAAACAAACAGCACCTAAGAGGAATGTATAAACCAATGCTTCCATAGATTCGATCCTGGTTTACAGTTATAACTTCCATACCTGTTTGTTTTTGGGCGGATCACATATCCCAGATAAAGAAAGAGCAAGAGTAACAAAAAAATGACGATTCAAATCAAGATTTATCTGGTACCATATATAAAATAAAATTACAATGATAAAAAGAAAATCAATTCGAAAGAGACCAAAGAAATGTTGTAAAAGAAATGTTGCAAGAAATGTTATATCAGGCTGTTTGTCTTCTTGTAGTTGGATCTCCAAGTTTTTGTAATGCTCCAAATTCTACTTGAGAATCCAAACTTGGGTCAATACCAGCGAAAACATCTCTAAACAAGGTTCAAGTGGGGATAGCATTTCTCTCCTGCATGTCCATGGAGTTTTGATAAATCCAAACATCTCAGAGATAGATAGAGAGGTAGGAATTTATCGAACGAACCGCACTCCTTCGTATACTTCAGGAGTCCATTGATGAGAAGGGGTTGGGGAAAGCTTGAACCCAGTTCCTATAGTGATGAATATGAGCGCAATTGAAATTCCTCGGGAGTTATACATTTGTGTATTGATAAGACCATTCACTATTTCTTGAAGCTTGATCTCTCCCCCGGATGATGCATATAGCCAAGAGAAACCATGAACCAGAATATAAGAGCTTGCCCCGCCCATGAGTAAATATTTCATAGTAGCCACATTAGACCGTACATCTTTCTTGGTATATCCAGATAATAGGTAAAAGCATAAACTGAAACATTCTGGAGCTACAAATATAACAATTCGGGTTTTCTAACTACTGTTTTATATCCGTTACCCGACCCGCTTTTACGTTCGGGTTATTTATCAAATAAAAATATCGAGTTAATTAATTGTTATTATATTATTGTTTAATTATTTATATTATATATTATCCAAATTAAAACTATCTTCTCATTATGTATCCACTCAATAACTTCAGGGACTAATATGCAAATAAAATATATTAATACATAATAATATTATACCCATAATCAGAAACCAGCAACCCATAACTGTATTTGACCCGGATCCGTGACCCGGTTTTTTTCTTGTTGCTTAATCTTTGCCCCCAAATTTGATACGTAAGATCATTATACTGCCAAGGAACGTCTTATACGACAACCTAATTAAAGAATAAAGATCAAGATTTATGTTGTTGTTAAAAATAGTTAAACTTTCATCTCATATTAGCGAATTGCCAGTAACAGTTCGTTATAATCAAATTATACTTGTGGTCACCTTCATGTGGACGTCGCCAAAAAATAGCCCTAATCTTAGTTACATTCTAACAGCCCGTAGTCTGAGTTTTGGTTACGTCTTTGGCCGTCACTACATGTTCGTCGTTGATGCGTGCGTTCATGTGGTATAAAATATGATGGATGGAATGATTTGCTTTTGCACAAGATCGTGTTTTAAATTTATAAAAGTGATTTCTACAAAGACTAAACACACACAAAATAGGCAAGTGTACCTATCGTATATGTAGAATAGTATTGGTAAGAACCAAGTATCGATCCGTGGACATAAAGGTTTCTAATAATGAATCGTTGTTTTGCTTTAATCGGAGGTTTTAGTCATTTTAGGGTTAATTTTTAACTTCTTATAAAATATAAATACTTATATAATATATAGGTGACCAAAACAAGAAATTCTAAACGAGTTGTTCAATTATGCAAAGGTTACCATCTAAGATCAAGAATCCACTCCATTTTAGCATTGATAATTAATATTTAAACATGTGGTAAACTTGCCGTAGCAATATATGATAGATAGCTCCTTAAACCTTAAGTGAGCATCTTTGGCACTAAGGAGATAGCATGCGCATTTTAAAGTCCATCCTTTCCTAATGTCATGCCATCTCAATGATGTCAATTTAAATTGGCAAGTAGTTTCGTAAAGTAGAAAGATTAGGATTGACTTCGATTTCTCAAATACCAATTCTAACAACTTCGGGTGGTTGTAGTTAACTCACACAACCTCCCCTTGGTTGATTTATGTTGGTTATAATTACACATTACATTAACATATGATTTCTTTAACTAGCATGATATCCTAGGCAAAGCCATTTTCGGATTACCAAGACTTAGAGAAATACATCATAACTTATATCTCATCATTTCTAAGTACAATATAAGGATCTGTGTTTCGATAATGTATCAAAGTATTTCTATCTTTCAAGAACATGAATCGATCATGAACGATTGCCAATTGAATTGACAACCGCCAACTTTGAATTAGTGATTTAAGATGGTGAAACATTTCTCATCAAAAGATAATTGTAATATAACCATGTACTTTACTAGACTACACCACATGTTTTATATAATTATCAAGTAAAACAAAGCTTCTTCATAGATTTTAGATGGTAAAAGGAGTTCAGCTCATAATGAGCATGATGATAAACATTAAGATGAATGATGATAACAAATACATGATTAAACTTGGAATGATCTAACCAAATGTAGATGAATCTTCCTTCTGAATGATGTTGATGATGGTTGATGATGATGGTTGATGGTGATGACCTCCAAGCCTTCAAACTCTTCACTAAACCTTCTATGTGAGTGTTAGTGTGTGTTTTTATAAGAGAGAATCGGAGAGAAATCTTTTCAAGGCACACCTCTCAAATGACACAAGAGCCTCTATTTATAGCCTGTCTGGAGGTAGAAGCATGGCCCCGTGCTTTCGTAGGCACGCCCCCGTGCTTTTTAGTGACATGTGCTAATTATTTTTGTCGTTTCTGGAAGGTAGGCACGGCCCCGTGCTTCCTGAGGCACGCCCCCATGCTTTTTAGTGACATGTGCTAATTCTTTTTGTCGTTTCTAAGAGGTAAGCACGGCCCCGTGCTTTCAAAAGCACGGCCCCGTGTCCAGCTATTCACTATTTTGTCTTTTCTTGTAGATTTTTTTGTCTTTTCTGAAAAGTGACCAGAAGCACGGCCCCGTGCTTCCAAAAGCACAGCCCCGTGTTTCCAAAAGCACAGCCCCGTGTTTCCAAAAGCACAGCCCCATGTTTCCTGAAAGCACAGCCCCATGTTTCCTGAAGCACAACCCCATGTTTTGCTGTTTTCTTTGGTTTTTCTTTGTTTTTTCATTCGTTTCTTCGTTTGAGGCTTGGATTCACCTGAAAATACATTTTAACATGATAAGTAGTTATTTTAACTATATTATACGATAGAAGTTGCAGTTTTTAGAGATTATTTGATGCTAAAAAGATGTATATTTTTATATACATCAAACATCCCCACACTTGAACCTTGCTTGTTCTCAAGCAAGCTACTTATAAATATTCTCTAAAAATAGCAAATTAGGACCATAGCTTAAACATCCCCAGAAGAGTTCCAAGAAAATGGGAACAGAATAACCAACCTTAAATCATAGGAATATATGTGGTGATATATAAAAAGGCGATTTGTTTTTATGAGCTTCTGTTTATGCAAAACGTCACGTTCTCACAATGTTCACTCACTCTCAGTTTTATATCTGATCATACCTGTGATGTATGTATGTGAACACTCTTAGTCAAAATGCAACCTGTGATAAATAAGCTTGTAGCAATTTCGAATCCTCACCTTTGTGAATGGTTGCATAGATGAGAAGGTAATATGGATTGGTTTTGTGTGAGTAGGGATTTGGTATTTTGTGGTGGTCAAGGGTTTAAGTTAATGAGGATGGTAAATACAATTTCTGCTGATTGTCGGGAGTCTTAAGATGTCTTCAACGATTAGCTACTTTCTCCGGATTGCTATTTTTTTAACTAATGACTCTTTTAAGGTCAGATCGTCAAGACCAGTTTTGTCGAGGATGTGGATCAGTTCTTCTTCAATCCTACTCTGAACATAACTCCCAACTTTAATGGATCGTTCGGCTTTGAGCCTAATAGCTCTCACCCTCATTAGTTCGGTATATTCATGCTGAGATTGAGTTTGACTTTTTTTACATCTTCCTTCGTGGGACCAGTTTCCGCAACCTAAGCATTGTTCATATCTTTTTGTTCTTCTCTTCATTGCGTTTTTGGAAATTCCACAGAATGGTGGCCTTTGTTCATCTTGGCGCCACTTTTTCCTCACCTCATTGCTAAAGAGAAAGATTCTCTCCCTAAGTTCTGGAGGCAACTTAGGTTTTTGTGAAATGTATGCAACAAAGGAAATTGAAATAGAAAGAATGCATTTTCAGTTCTTTAGGGTCTGCCGGTAAAAGAACAGTGTTGTATTTACCGGTTAGAGGGACAAAGTGGTATGGTAAGGTTTTTGGTTTTGTGATTTGAAGAATGGTTTGATGGGATTGTGACAATATTACCTTCTTCCTTAAACAACGCTTCGTGCGGTCTTGAAATGATTAATTGCGACAAGTTCTAAATCACACGAAACATGTGACTCACTCAAAGCTTCCGAAAAAAATATTTATATGGGATGAGGTTTTTCTCACGGTAACGGAGGAATTGGGTATAGACGCCATATTTTGCATAAATTTCTTCTCAGTATTTGAAAACTTCTTTTTACTTTTTTCACTTTTAGTTTACAGTAGAATTTTTTTTAGTTGGTTATTTGCAAAAAAATTTCTTGGATTTTTCTTTAGGTTTTGTTATAAAGCTAGTCTTTGTTTGCTACAAAAATTTTGTTATTAGAGAATCTTATAATTAGTTGAGCAAGCAATTGGTCAAGTAATTCCCCTCCCCATACTTGAATCTCACATTGTCCTCAATGTGAAAAGATTCATAAAAAGATTCATAATAAGATTCATATAAAATATGGTGGGTAAAATGGAAAGAAACTTCCCTACAGCCAACGAAATTTCGACAGAGCGTCCCATGTTTTTCGTCCGTTTTCCTGTAGTGTACCTAAATCATAAAAACTGCATACAACCAAAAACATCATAATTATACTGAAACTTGTTATTATTATTTTTATTTTTATTTTTATTTCTATTTACAGTGCCTAGTTTAATCAGGGTCTTGGCCAGACCCTACTTCCAATATGTTCATCGCTTCTGGTGGAGGATTAGTACCTCCGAGACTGTCTCGAATGGTCCATTGATGTATGGTTTTAATCGATGTCCATTAAATTTGAACTTGTGGCCGTCAGAATTTGAAATCTCAACTGTCCCATAGTCAAAAACTGATTCAACTATGTGTGGACCTGTCCAACGAGATTTCAACTTTCCTGGGAAAAGACGTAAACGTGTGTTATATAACAGTACACGTTCGCCAACTTGAAATTTCTTGTTTCCTTTTAAATGGGCGTCGTGTAAACGTTTAGTCTTTTCTTTGTAAGACCAAGAATTTTCATATGCCAGTGCTCTTAGTTCTTCTAGCTCGTGAATTTGATCTTCCCGGTTTTTAGCGGCGGACATTAGATCAAAATTTACTGCTCTTAGAGCCCAATACGCTTTGTGTTTTAGTTCTACGGGTAGATGACATGCCTTCCCATAAACAAGTTTGAATGCTGTTGTTCCTATGGGGGTTTTGTAAGCCGTCCTGAGGGCCCACAAAGCGTCATCTAACTTTTCTGCCCAATTTTTGCGATTCATTCCTATAGTTCTTTCTAAAATCCTTTTAATTCCGCGATTCGAGACTTCTACTTGACCACTAGTCTGAGGGTGATATGGTGTTGCCAGTCGGTGGTGAACCCCATATCGTGCTAAGACTTTGTCCATCAGAGCGTTACAGAAGTGGGTACCTCTGTCGCTGATTAGGGCTTTCGGAGTATCGAATTGTGAAAATAACTTTTTTAGAAATCGTACAACTACTCGAGCATCGTTAGTGGGAAGAGCTTGTGCTTCTACCCATTTAGACACGTAGTCGACTGCTACAAGGATGTACTTATTTCCGAATGAGTTAGGAAATGGGCCCATGAAATCTATTCCCCATACATCAAAGACCTCACAAAATTGAATGCCTTTTTGAGCCATCTCATTTTTGGCTGAGATGTTTCCGGCTCTTTGACAA
Organism: Bidens hawaiensis; assembly: GCF_021521415.1. Taxonomy (NCBI): domain Eukaryota; kingdom Viridiplantae; phylum Streptophyta; class Magnoliopsida; order Asterales; family Asteraceae; genus Bidens; species Bidens hawaiensis. The sequence goes on from NW_027505197.1 coordinate 29,636, forward strand.
GCATCGCATGCTTTGATCAAAGCATGTGTGTCTTTATATATGGTGGGCCAGAAAAATCCTGCATCAAACACTTTTCTGACCTTGGTGGCGGTACTGTGGTGTCCCACAGTAGGTCCTTCATGGTAGTGTTTGAGAATATCTAAGGCTTCCTTTCCTGATACACACCTACGAGCTACCTGATCAGCACCTATCCTAAACAAGTAAGGGTCTTCTCAGAAGTAGAACTTAAGGTCGGAGAAGAATTTCTTCCGCTGTTGAGAAGTGAGCCCTTTCCTTAAGGTTCTACATGCTAAATAGTTTGCGAAATCAGCAAACCAAGGACTTTCATCTTCCTCCTGCATGACTGCTTGGATATGCATGAGAACATCATGTGGAAAATTATCATTGATAATTTACTCGTGGTGGCCTTTTGAAGCTGGGCATTCTAAGCGCGAAAGATGGTATGCGGCTACATTTTCTGCTCCTTTTTTGTCCTTAACTTCAATGTTGAATTCTTGGAGTAGTAGAATCCATCAGATGAGTCTGGGTTTTGCATTTTGTTTGTTGAAGAGGTATTTTATGGCGGCATGGTCGGTGTATACTATGGTTTTGGAAAGAACTAGGTAGGATCTAAATTTTTCAAAAGCAAAGACTATTGCTAGCAATTCTTTTTCCGTTGTGGTGTAATTTTCTTGTGCATCGTTAAGAGTTTTACTGGCATAGTAAATTGGGTTAAAGTGTTTTTCTTTGCGTTGTCCGAGCACGGCTCCAACTGCGAAGTCACTTGCATCGCACATGATCTCGAATGGAAGGGTCTAATCGGGTGTAGTCATGATTGGTGCGTTGACAAGTTTGTCTTTTAATATGTTGAATGATTCAACACATTCTTCAGAGAAGACGAATGGTGCGTCTTTCTCCAGAAGTTTGGTCATAGGTCTAGAAATTTTGGAGAAGTCTTTTATGAAGCGGCGGTAGAAGCCTGCGTGACCTAGAAAACTTCTAATGGCTCTGACTGAAGTTGGTGGTGGAAGTTTGGATATGGTTTCTATTTTGTCCCTATCAACTTTTAGTCCTGCTTGGGATATCTTGTGACCTAGAACGATGCCTTCTTTGACCATAAAATGGCATTTTTCCCAGTTGAGTACTAAGTTTACTTCTTCACACCTAGCCAACATTTTGTCTAGGTTTTTCAGACAGTGATCGAAGGAGTCTCCAAAGACTGAGAAGTCGTCCATGAAAACTTCCATAGAGTGTTCGATCATTTAATGAAAGATGGCCACCATGCAACGTTGGAAGGTGGCTGGAACATTACATAGTCCAAATGGCATTCTTCGGTAGGCGAAGGTTCCTTATGGACATGTAAAAGTGGTTTTCTCCTGATCCTCAGGAGCAATGGGGATTTGGAAATATCCGAAAAATCCACAAGAAAACAGTAGAACATTTTTCCAGATAATCGCTCAAGCATCTGATCTATTAAAGGAAGTGGAAAATGATCTTTTCTTGTGGCGTCATTAAGCTTCCGGTAATCAATGCAAACTCGCCAGCCTGTGATGGTTCTCATTGGTATTAGTTCGTCCTTCTCATTCATTACTACTGTCATTCCTCCCTTCTTGGGTACTACTTGAACTGGACTAACCCAAGGTGAATCTGAGATTGGGTAGATTAATCCGACATCAAGGATTTTGATTACTTCCTTCTTCACCACATCTTGCATGTTGGGATTGAGATGTCTTTGATGTTGGACCACGTGTTTGTATTCTTCCTCCATGAGAATTTTGTGAGTACAAAAGGAGGGACTAATGCCCTTGATATCCATGATCTTCCATGCGATGCCCTTCTTATGGTTTTTGAGAACCTTAAGAAGTTCGTCTTTCTCTTATTTAGAAAGGTGAGATGAAATAATTACTGGGAGTTGAGAGTCTTTTTCTAGAAAGGCATATTCGAGATGGCTTGGTAGTTCTTTTAACTCTAAGGCTGGTGGTTCTTTGATTGATGGTTTTGATTTTTCATTACATTTGGTGATTTCATATACTACTTCTGTTGCTTCCTGATAGTCATCATTGAGATTTTCATTTTCTAAATTGGGTTTGGTAATAGTGTCAGTTAAGATTTGCGTTTCTAATGAGGTATTAATGGAAGATTTCCGCACATAGAAACTCACGATAGAATCGATGATGTCGACACAGTATAATGCGTCATCGTGATGTTGCGGATATTGCATGGATTTTCCTATGTCAAAAGTGACTACCTCGTCATTGAACCTGAGAGTGAGTTTGTCGGTGCAAACATCAATAATAGCTTTTGCGGTGGCTAAAAAGGGTCTTCCTAAAATTAGAGGTACACTTTTGTCTTCCTCCATGTCTAGAATCACAAAATCTACTGGGAAAACAAATTTGTCAATTTTGACAAGCATGTTTTCAACAATGCCCCGGGGATATTTAACAGATCGGTCAGCTAATTGAATGCTCATGCGGGTGGGCTTTGGTTCTCCTATCCCTAGTTTTGCAAAAACCACATAAGGCATTAAATTAATACTAGCTCCTAGGTCAGCCAGGGCATTGCTAACAGACAAATTTCCTATGAGACAAGGGATAGTAAAACTCCCTGGATCGGTCATTTTTGGTGGCAACTTGCTTTGAAGGACAGTTGAACATTCTTTACTCAAGGTGACATGCGATAGCTCCTCCAGCTTCCTTTTGTTGGTCAGCACTTCTTTGAGAAACTTTTCATAGTTTGGCAATTGAGCAATGGCTTCGACGAAAGGGATGTTGATGTGGAGTTGTTTGAAGAGTTCTAAAAACTTCCCGTACTGAGCTTCCAATCTCTCCTGTTTCAGCCGTCCAGGGTATGGAATAGGTGGAACATAAGTTCGGACTTGTTCCTTAGGTTGTACGGTGCCTGTCGGGATCAGTCTTTCCTGCGTTTTCTCAGGGGATTCCTTCTCCATAACTGGTTCTGAAGTTGGTGAGGCAATAGTGGTTGTGCCACTTCTTAATGTAACAGCATTGGCTGCTGCATTTGGGTTTGTTATTGTGTTGCTTGGAAGAGTGCCGGGTGGTATCTCGGATAGTTGTCGGGCAATTTATCCGATTTGAGTTTCCAGATTCTGTAATGATGCTTGTTGACTTTTGAGGTCAGGTTCATGCTTTAACAATACTCTGCTGATATCAACAGCTCTTGAGTCGGCCTTCTTTTCTGCTTCATTCGTTTTGGTCATGAGTTGGATTAACATTTCTTCAATCTTTGAGTAGCTTGGGTTTTGATGGCTACTAGAAATTTGATCTTGAAATTGAGGTTTAGGCTGGAAGGGTTGATTCATCGGTCTTTTTTCAAATCCAGGTAAAGGTTGAGTGTTACCCCCGTCTTTCCAGCTGAAATACGGGTGGTTTCTCCATCCTGGATTGTAGTTATTGTTGAAAGCGTTAATCTATCGAGCGATGAAATCGACTTCTTCCATGGCTATGATGACTTGTTTAAAGTCACCCGTCTTATGATTTCCTCCACAAGTGTCACAGGTGAGTCTTGTTTTTGATAGCTCGGCTTGAAGTTGTTCGAATTTTTTAGAAAGGGCTTCAAGCTGTGCTGTGACAAGAGTGTTGGAATCGACGTGGTGTATTCCTTTATGGGTAGGTGTAGATCTTGGTGGGTTGTAAGCGAAACTCTTCTTTGCGGCCTTCTCCAGGACTTCAAATGCTTCATTAGGTGATTTGGATCCCAGGTCTCCACCAGTGATCTGGTCGATGGCATGTTTGTTTTGACTGGATTGTGCGTCAAAGAAAGTTTGAACTTGTAACCATACGCTCAGTCCATAATGTGGGCATCTTCTTAGAAGACTTTTGTATCTTTCCCATGCTGCGTGTAACGACTCATCATCATCGGTCCGGAATCCGGTAATGCTGGCTCGGTATTTGGCAGTTTTATCGGGCGGAAAATATTTGAGGAGAAACTGTTCAACCATCTGGTCCCAAGTGGTAATGGAACCAGAAGAAAGAGATTCTATCTATTCTAGGGATTGGCCCCTTAGAGAGAAAGGAAAGAGTTTGAGTTTGATTTGATCTTCTGAACAGTTTTGGATTTTAAAGGTTCCGCAGATTCGTAGGAATCGAGATATGTGAGAAAGAGTGTCTTCGTCGAGGAAACCATGAAATTGAACAGAATTTTCCACCATATGAATGGTGCTAGATTTGATTTCGAAATTTTCGGTGATTTCGGGTGGAGCCACTCCATTGCCGTAGCCTTCGAGAGTTGGCTTGCCATACTGGCTCATGTTCGGCTCATTGTCCTGGGCCGCCATCATTTCTTCGGTTTGATTTCCTCTTGATGTGGTGGCGTCTATTGATTCGTCCTTGATTGCTTCGGCGGTTTCTGTAGTCCGTTTACGAGTTCGTCGACGAAAGAGTCGTTCCGGTTCATAAATTGGAGAAACAAGCTCGGGCTTAAGAGTAAAGGACATACATGGGACTAAATCAAAATTAAACACTAAAGTAAAAGTTAGCTAAAGTTAGTCTAAATTAAACTATGCTATTTTAAACTAAACTAAGGTCTAAATTAATTAAGCTAAAGTAAGGTAAAGTAAATAAAGGTTAAAATTTGGCTAGCCGTAAAATTATATGTTTTAGTATTTAATAAAATAAAATAAGATAAAATAAAATAGAAGTAAAAAATTTGTACAATTATAAACAACGATTAAATTAAAACTTGGATCGTTCTTAAAAACGTACCGTGTCCCCGGAAACGGCGCCAAAAACTTGATGCGTGCGTGCGTGTGGTATAAAATATGATGGATGGAATGATATGCGTTTGCACAAGATCGTGTTTTAAATTTATAGAAGTGATTTCTACAAAGACTAAACACACACAAAATAGACAAGTGTACCTATCTTATATGTATAATAGTATTGGTAAGAGTCAAGTATCGATCCGTGGACATAAAGATTTCTAATTATGAATCATTGTTTTGCTTTAATCGGAGGTTTTAGTTATTTTAGGGTTAATTTTTAACTTTTCAAAAAATATAAATGCTTATATAAAATATAGGTGACCAAGACAAGAAATTCTAAACGAGTTGTTCAATTATGCGAAGGTTACCATCTAAGATCAAGAATCCACTCCATTTTAGCATTGATAATTAATATTTAAACATGTGGTAAACTTGCCGTAGAAATATATGATAGATAGCTCCTTAAACCTTAAGTGAGCATCCTTGGCACTAAGGAGATAGCATGCGCATTTTAAAGTCCATCCTTTCCTAATGTCATGCCATCTCAATGATGTCAATTTAAGTTGGCAAGTAGTTTCATAAAGTAGTGTAGGTTCCCAGCCGGATCTACACGAGATATCGCGTTCTACGTAGGTGCGGAATCCCTACGTAAGACGTTACGAGTATAGAAAACAATACGAGCTAACACACGATACGATAACCAAACACACGTTGTATTCCAACCGTAAACACGTGATACAATGATCACTTAGTACAAAACTCTCTGACTCGAATACACGAATAATCTCTTAATCTATTAACTTCTATTGAATAAGCCGTAACAAACAGCTTATATAGACACGACAACTTCGCCTGGTATGTTCAGGCGAAGTTGTTACTAACTTCGCTTGTCTAACAAGTTCGCCCATATAAGCGAACTTGTTAGTAACTTCGCTTACATACAAAACTCAAATCTAACTAACACGATTACAGACACTCGACACTGAACTACTGACATTATGCACCAACAAGTAGAAAGATTAGGATTGACTTCGATTTCTCAAATACCAATTATAACAACTTTGGGTGGTTGTAGTTAACTCACACAACCTCCCCTTGGTTGATTTATGTAGGTTATAATTACACATTCCATTAACATATGATTTCTTTAACTAGCATGATATCCTAGGCAAAGCCATTTTCGGATTACCAAGACTTAGAGAAATACATCATAACTTATATCTCATCATTTCTAAGTACAATATAAGGATCCGTGTTTCGATAATGTATCAAAGTATTTCTATATTTGAAGAACATGAATCGATCATGAACGATTGTCAATAGAATTGACAACCGCCAACTTTGAATTAGTGATTTAAGATGGTGAAACATTTCTCATCAAAAGATAATTGTAATATAACCATGTACTTTACTAGACTACACCACATGTTTTATATAATTATCAAGTAAAACAAAGCTTCTTCATAGATTTTAGATGGTAAAAGGAGTTTAGCTCATAATGAGCATGATGATAAACATTAAGATGAATGATGATAACAAATACATGATTAAACTTGGAATGATCTAACCAAATGTAGATGAATCTTCCTTCTGAATGATGTTGATGATGGTTGATGGTGATGACCTCCAAGCCTTCAAACTCTTCACTAAACCTTCTATGTGAGTGTTAGTGTGTGTTTTTATAAGAGAGAATCAGATAGAAATCTTTTCAAGGCACACCTCTCAAATGACACAAGAGCCTCTATTTATAGCCTGTCTGGAGGTAGAAGCATGGCCCCGTGCTTTCGTAGGCACGCCCCCGTGCTTTTTAGTGACATGTGCTAATTATTTTTGTCGTTTCTGGAAGGTAGGCACAGACCCGTGCTTCCTGAGGCATGTCCCCGTGCTTTTTAGTGACATGTGCTAATTATTTTTGTCGTTTCTAGAAGGTAGGCACGACCCCGTGCTTCCTGAGGCACGCCCCCGTGCTTTTTAGTGACATGTGCTAATTCTTTTTTTCGTTTCTGAGAGGTAAGCACGGCCCCATGCTTCCAAAAGCACGGCCCTGTGTCCAGCTGTTCACTATTTTGTCTTTTCTTGTAGATTTTTTTGCCTTTTCTGAAAAGTGACCAGAAGCACGGCCCTGTGCTTCCAAAAGCACAGCCCCATGTTTCCCAAAAGCACAACCCCGTGTTTCCAAAAGCACAACCCCGTGTTTCCAAAAGCACAGCCCCATGTTTCTTGAAGCACAGCCCCATGTTTTCTGTTTTCTTTGGTTTTTCTTTGTTTTTTCATTCGTTTCTTCGTTTGAGGCTCGGATTCACCTGAAAATACATTTTAACATGATAAGTAGTTATTTTAACTATATTATACGATAGAAGTTGCAGTTTTTAGAGATTATTTGATGCCAAAAAGATGTATATTTTTATATACATCAGTCGTTCATCGTCCATCCTTCAGTGATTAAAGTAATTGGTTAGTGGTTTCTGATCGTCGTTGAGCAAGGATCAAAAACCCTAACTTTAATTGAATCAAAAGTTAACGGATTAATCAATTTAGGAATTAGTGTTCATAATCTGTTTGGGGATTCAAGTCTGTTTGTCTATAAATTCTTAGTCTCATCCTTAAACTAAAATTGACAACTTAGTGCATTTTGGTGTGTGTGTTCTAGTGACTCGGCTGCCGGCGCGGGTTCGAGTCCCGGCAACCCTAGTTTTTAGCTTTTAATTCTTTTTTGATTGTTTTAACATATTTTAGGTTTAAAAAATCACTATTAATTAATATTAATTATTAAATAAACATTATTCTATTTAAACCGACATGTTGGAGTATATGTTTTTGTCAGATCTCGTTAAAATATTTCGTTTACGTGTATATATATATGTATGTATGTATTTATGTATTATAAGTGTATTTTAATAATAATAATAATAATAATAAATCATCGTTAATTAAGTGTGTATAAAATTTATGCCTAACGCATTATATGCTTATTTGGTTGTATCGTCGTAGTAGTCATCGCCCAGTTCATCTGGCATCATGCGTATCTACAACTTATATACTTGCTTATTTGGTTAAATTACTTATCTCACTTGATACAATTTGCACTTTTATTTATTATTATATATTCACTAAATCTGGTGTTTTACTTACTCAACCTAATGTTGACAAAATTATTGTATTTTTAACGTATATGCAGGTTATCGTGTGATATGATTATCAAGATTGTATGAAGAAACTTAGGGTTGCATGCTAGCGAAGAAGATGCAAGAATTTAAATTTGAACTTTGTTTTACTAGTTTTATTTATGAAATTATGTACTTCGGTTATTTGATTTGTTGGATTATTTATATTGAAATAATAGATATTATCATTTTAAATATTGCATGATAGTACCTTGAGAGCCGTGAGCAACCACCTCACGCCCCGACATTTCCGTCGTAGGTTGGGGTATGACAACAAAGATAATTATTAAATCGTTAGCGTCGCATAAAAAACATTCCTCCAATAGTAGTTGTTAATACGAATAAGAGAAACTCTGTTATAGCCATCATTCAATGTACTTGACAGATAGAGGAATACATAGAGTTGAATATAGTAAAATAAGAAATTGAAATATTTCATTGATATTGTTCGTTTGGAAATTTCCCGAAAAGCTAATCATAGGCTACTCTCTTCATCGGAACAATATGGCCGTTATGCTTATTACTAAACTTGTTGAAGAGATGAAATATAACCAGGGTATATCTTTTTTAATCAGAGGTTGAAACTTCCATCGAAGAGAAGCAAATTAAAGGCTTTTATAAAATTATCGTAGAATCAAGAATGAAGTTTTCATTCTATACATGTCAGATCATGAATTAGTAACTGCATTCAATTTCTAAAAGTTTCCATTTTTGGAATGAAATATTTATGGAATCTCCATGGATAGGATCAACCCGTATTCCATGGTATTTACATGAGGTTCTTCTTTCTTATTCTTAATAAAGTCCCCAAGAGGGTTTAGTTGATTCATGATTTAGGTTTCATCTTTCGTTTCCTTTTCGTTAGTTTCGAGAAATATATCGATCAATTCCGATCTTTCTTTTTCTCTTGATTCTATTCCGATCGAGATGTATAGATCATGTTCATGGATTAATGAAAATGTGCAAAAGCTCTATTTGCCTCTGCCATTCTATGAGTCTCTTCCCTTTTGCGTATGGCATCGCCACTCCCTTTGGCAGCATCCACTAATTCGAAACTTAATTTGAAAGCCATTTTCGACCCGGACGTTTTCGGGATGCTGCTAATAACTAACGAATGGCAAGTGCTTTTCTTTGTGTGGATCCTATTTCAATGGGAACTTGATGAGTCGATCCACCTACACATCTTGCTTTTACTACTATACCCGAAGTTACTCCATGTATTGCTTGACATAAAACAGATAGTGGATTTGTTTTTTGTATTTTGTTGAATCTTTTTCACGACTCGATAGATAATTTGATATGCCAACAATTTTTTTCGGTGTTTCAGATACGGTTAACCAAAATGTTAACTAATCAATTATGATATATTGGATCAGATTTTGCAGTTTTTTCTTCTGCAATACCTCGATGTGACATGAGCGTGAAAGGGGTTCAAGAATCAGTTTTTTTATAAGGGCTAAAATCACTTATTTGGTATTTTTTAGCCCATATTGTACGGTGGATCCCGAAAGATATGAAAGATCTCCCTCCAAGCCGTACGTTCGACTTTGAGTGTATCTAAATAGATACTAGGGATGTGCACAAACAACCACGCCCGAAGCCACGCTGGAGCCGCTCGAGATCCGGTGGTGTGTTGGAGCAGACAGCTTGATGGTGACGCGACCAAAGATAGGGGCTTGCGCCAGTTGATGCCTCGGTTCTTGTGTCGCTGAAAGCTTCAAATCTTTTTGTTATTTTTCCTTTTTAAGGCTATGTGTAGTGGAGGGGCTACAAATTGGGGTGCATTACGATACGTGGCGTCCAGTTAGCAAATGGTAGGTTTTTGTTTTTAGCATGTAATTGTGTTGTAGTCCCTCACTGCCACGTCACCTTTTTTATTATTAAATTAAACAAATACAAAATTCATTAAGTAATTAAAATTTATTAAATTAATTAATTAAAAGAAAATGAATTATAATCAAAATAAAAAACACAACAAAAAATAAATTAAAAATAAATATAAAAATAATAATTTATTCGTCATCTTCGTCTCCGTCCTCCTCGTCTTCGACTTCAACGGGATGATAATCCCAAACTTGTTGAACCAAATCTGTCTTAAGTTGGTTATGTATCTCACTCGATGTGAGCTTGTGAATGTTTCACGTTCATTGTTCTTCGGTTGGTTCAGAGAATTGTTTCGAAATGATCCCTGATATATAGTGTTGGCATATTGCTCTGCCCTTGTCTTCTAAAATCATATTATGCAATATCATACACGTATACATGGCATCACCCATTTTTGCTATCGACCATACACGGCATGGGATTTTCACATAATGCCAACATTCTTTAAGAACCCCGAAACAACTCTCAATATCCTTTCACGCAAACTCTATTCTGTAAGTATTCTCTTTTTTCTTCGATCGGGTCTTGAAACTTTTTGTCGATGATCGAGTATTCCGAATATATCCCATCTCCCAGATAGTATCCGTGATGATAGTAGGTATTGTTGGCATAAAACGTTAATACCGGTATGCCACGACTGATGTAATACTCTAGCACGGGTGACACGTTAAGAATGTTTATGTCCTTGTCGGACCCGACGAAGCCGAAGTAGGCCGACCAAATTCAATGGTCGTGTGAACAAATGGCTTGAAGACTAACAACCGGTACTTGATGTGCTAAAAACAGTCAATTAAATATCAACTAAATTAAACAAGTAATAAAAACTAGATCTAAGACTCAACTACACAAAACACCGGCAAGTGAACCGATCGATTGTATTAATGCTAAGTAAGTCCGGAATATCGAACCCACAGGACTCTATAAATTACCTTAAGTAACTAATTAGTGTAACATCCTACTTTTGGTTATAATATTAAAATAAATTTCGTTATTTCATAGTGGGTCGTTATCGGTTTAGATAAATAGAATATGAGTTGGGCTAGTGTTGGGTAAATGAATATGGGTTATGGACTTGGGTTAGGAAAGAAAGAAGGAAAGACCATGGGCTTAAGCCCATGATCCATAAATATATAAACCCTTAATCTCCATTTAATCCTCATTCACACATATTCCACACACCACCCAAAACATACACTTAAGCTTTCTCTCTAGTGCTCTCCTTCTCTAGCCGAAACCAAGAAAGAATCCGAGCACCGACCCGAGGTAATGATAGTTTAATATTGTATGAGCTTAACCGTTAGATATAGTCACGAAACGATGAGCCGACACCGTAAAACCTTTTAAGTCCCGAGATCCGGGTGGAATCGGGTATAAACCGAACCTATGATGAGCTTAGGGGTCACCCTAGCTCAGATCTGGATCGAACGAGATGAAAAACGGTGAAAAACGAGTTAAAACTCGTTTTTCCGACGTGTTCGTGGTTTTCTGGCGGCGGCGCTGGAAAAGTTAATACGAGGTAGAGAATATCAGGGAATGTTCTGACATTCCCTGACCTAACCCTAGTTCGTTATGGGAACTTAACGAATTGAAGGGTGATTTGTTAGTTAATTCGCATAAGGGAGCACGACGAACTAGCTCTAGTTCGTCTCTGATTCGTTAGGGGAAAGGGGTAACGAATTACCTTTGATTCGTTATGACCAGTTCGTATAAGGATCAGTTTGTTAAGGTCCAATTCGCTATATGGAACAGTTCGTGAAAGGGTCCAATTCGTCATCAGGACCAGTTCGTTATAATGCTTGATTCGTTACAAAGCCAGATTCGTTATAATAGTTAATTCGCTATGAAATCCCATTCGTTAAAGACCGAATAAGAATTAGAAGTTTAATAAATGACAGAACAGTCCCTGGACTTAGAAAAGAATGATTTAATTACAAAGAAGCCCTTGAACTTTTTAAGTTTGCAAATTTAATTATGATACGAACTCTAATGGAAAATGTGTTACGACAGCTCGACCCCAGCCAGGGGCTCTGCCCCTTGGACCCTGCTAGGGGCTGCCGCCCCTAGACCCCGCTGCCAGGGGCGCTGCCCCCTGACCCCCGTTCGTTGAGGGTAATAATTAAGACTAGAAAGACGATATAAGTAGTGATAGTTAATTGATACGTGTAATTGTTATACAGTTAGTCGTGCACAGCTCAAGAAATGAATTACAATAAACGGTGAACGTAACCGCATTCAGGTGAGTTTCTAGCCCCATTCCTTGTTATGTTTTCGGGGCTGTGTGCATGCTCAATGTGATTAGTTAATACACTTATCCTAAGTGATAAGTGTATGCCATATATGTATTATGTGAAATGTATGAATGATTTCTTGTCGGTGCATGTACGATCTTCGGAATTGCATGTACCGCCAGGAAATGGTTTGATGTTATATGTATGTTGTAAGATGAAGAATGAATGATGTATGTACGTACAAAACTTTACGAATATGTATATAGAAAGTATGCTATGGAGGTATGGAAGAAAGGGTACCGGACCCTAATAATATCCGAGGATGGAGGGTACCGGACCCTAATAATATCCGAGGTTTAAGGGTGACCGGACCCTAATAATATCCGAGGATGAAGGGTGACCGGACCCTAATAATATCCGAGGATGAAGGGTGACCGGACCCTAATAATATCCGAGGATGGAGGGTACCGGACCCTAATAATATCCGAGGTATGTAGGGCGAATGCTCTTTATAACGTAAGGCTAGTTATGAATGTATATGAAAGAACGATGGACAGGTTAAGTATGTAATGCGTACCTACGGGCACGTATATGTGCATGTAAAGTAAGTTATGTGATTAACTAGAACTCACTCAGCGTAGCTGACTTTTAGTATGCACGCAGACAAATAGGTTGAGGAAACTCGCGTGATTGAAGACACATGGCATGGAATCGAAGATACTAGCATCTCGAAGAAATGTTGTGATGTTTTAAAGACTATGTTTTGTTTTAAATGACTATGGATGTTTTATAAGACAAGATTTGGAGGTGATGTAAGATAATATGGTTGAAGTTTTATATTCCGCGTAAAGTTTTAATTAATATTTGTAGAACTGTGTTTATGAGTAAATCCAACACCAAAGTAGGGCTACCGGTAACGGGGCCTTACAATTAGACTCGACTTACGACACGACTATTTATTATTAATGTCTTAAGGGGGATTTTAAACTAATATTGAACTAATATTAAACTAAGCAAATAAATAAACAAGTAAACTAGAAACAAGCAATAAATCACAAGATCAAAACCAATAAGAGAAGGAATCTACCAAGGTAAGAATCCCATGCATCAACAATCATCAAGCAATTGACAAATAACATGATTATGGAAACTGCTTTCTAAGCGTATTCATCTAACAAACCCTAAGGACCTTTGACTGAATCAAATGAAATCCCAAAGAACAATTATTAGATTATTAAGCAATCAGTATTATTGATTTCCGCAAAGTCATCAATTAGGGTTAATTAATAGTATCTAAAGCAAGTAATCTTACGAAACACTAAACTCTAGATAACTTGATAAGCTAACATGACATCATGAACATGGATCAACACAATAAGCAAGAATATTGTCACTATCAATCTTAGCATGCAATTGACCAAGACACATGAACAACTCCTCACCTTACAGCTATTGGAATTTAGCAAAGCATTCAAAATCCTAATCAACAATCAACAAGCTTCTATGATCTAATGGGCCCATTTAATCACAATAATCAAAACACCAAGTAATGATTTAAACATAAACCCTAAATCTAAAGAACCCAATCAAAAGATAAAAGATCTATGTGAAGCAATAGTTAACAATCAATCAAGATAATAGTACTCATATGCATCATGAAAACAAAACCAAGTCTTTACTATTAATTAACGAAATCCATAATCAAAATATTATACAAAGCAAGAATCAAGTCTTAAACATGTTCATCAAACCTAGGTAGACATGAAGTCTAGCCTAGCATAGTCATAATCAAAGATAAATAACTAAAACCAAGAACAAAGAAAAACATCATGAAAGATAATGAACAAGAACAAAGATAAAGAACAAGATACCCGTCTTAATCGACCCTTGAACACTTGGATGAAAGCTTGATGATCTTCCTTGATTACTAGCCTCAAAAACAACTTGAAAACCTTGGAAACCCTCTCAAAATCGGCTGCAATAAGTCTTAGAATCGGATTGGTTATAAAGATGTATATGTAGGATGCATAATGGGCTTGGCTTGCAAAATTTGGCAGCCCAGAAGGCCTAGGCTCCCGGTAGCCGCCTTGGCCCCTAGCCTTAGCGCGGCGCGGCGCCCTCCATGGGTGGATTTCGGATTTTTTTTATTATTTCTTGTTAAATATTTGCCCAATCTTTGATTGGTCTTTCTTGAACTCCAAGTAACACTTAGAATCTTCTAGAACTTGTTTTCCTTGCTTCTCCAAGCCATCATCTACATGACAACAAATAAAAACTCTAAGTGAAGCAATCACGTAACCAATGATGAACAAAACGAGCATAAACTTCACATGAAAATATAGAAAGAATTAAGTTTAACATGCAAGACACCAAAAGATATTAAAACACAATAAATATATAAAACTTGATTCAAAACCTAAATAATAAAAGATAAACAAAACACGAACTAAACCGAACTCGAAACATTAAATAAACACAAGTTTACAAGGGATTCGAGATGTATAATAGACGTTTATCAAATATCCCCACACTTACTCTTTTTTCGTCCCTGTAAAAGTCTAATGCAGTTGGATCAGAATCGAAAAATATAGTCTAACAAACATAACGGTTAATTTTTAAAAGCTTAGAAAACGCAAAAACCGAGATCACCGATATTATTGTCCACTTAAACCCATGCCTTAATATTTACCGGGACAAATAAGATCCGACGTTAATAGTACTCAGTGGTTTACACAATTAAGACCCGCTTATTTTCAGCTTTTACCGGATCAGACCATCCCAACTTGACTTAAAACTCAAAATTAGCAGATTTAAAACTTTTTGTTGCTCTATTTTTTCATGAATAGTTAAGACGATCAAGGGTATTGTTTATCCACCTAAGCTTAAGCATCAAAGTCTACCAAGCAGCCATTAGATATTATTAAGGTTCAATTAATTCATAGCTAGTGTTCCCCACAACATGACATACCCCCATTATCAAGCAATACACCGAACCATTACCATAGGTGTAACAATTCGGGTTTTCCACTTTATCATTTGTAGCCGTTACCCCGACCCATTTAATAATATCTGCATTTATTAAGTTATAAATCATTATTATATTATGACGTTTTTAGCCCAAAATATAAAGTTTAAACCTTTTTGTGTCCATCATCAAACCTTAGGGTCCTAGCTGCAAATATTGTTATAATCCATATTGTAAAATGGGTAATCCATTAACAAAACCGACCCACATTCATGTTTCTTGAACCCTACTCTAATAATCATCAATTTTGGATAGTAAATCAAGTTGCAAACTATGATCCGAGAATCATTATTCCATAACAAACACGGCATTGACCGACAATCAATTTAAGTAAATAACATCTTTTGATTCGTTTTTCCTTCTTTACTCTAACCGAAACCCTAAATCACGGATGAACACAATAACAACGATATTATTCCAATTAATTGTAAAGATACCTTCCTTGTTTGATCGCCGACAGAACCCCCCTATTTAATTGAATTCATTCGACCCGTAATTGCTCGTTCATCAGCTTGACCGCCGGCCCTGTTATTGCGCTCGTTATCCCTCTTCTGGTTTCGTTTTAAGGTAATTAATATGTTGGTTTAGATCGCGTTTTCATGAGGAACAAAACCCCTAAACGTGTTTTGATCAATTTCAACGTTTTGGGATCAAATCGAGATTAGGGTTTGTTTAATCAATTTGGGTATAAACAGCCGCGTGATTTATGTATTTTTGAATCTGTTCATGTTTGCAATTAGCATTAATGGTATACTGGTTAACACTTAGGTGTTTGGGAGCAGAAGTCGCGGGTTCGATCCTCCCTGCACCAGTTTTCTTTTTTTAAAAGGTTTTCATTTAGTTGATTTTCTTAAATTATTAACAAGATCAATAATAATAATGTTTAATAATGATTATTATTTCACTAAATACAACCGACGCTTTATACTCGTTTAACTCTCGTTACACTCATGTATTTACACAAAAGTATAATTATACATATATATATACATACGAATATGTAAATATAAAGTATTGTTCTAAATTAAAAAATAATGTTTAACGTATATAAAGAAAATAAGTAACACTAATTTCTTTATATATATAAAAAGGAAAACAACAAATAATATTTTAATAAGTATATTTTTATAAAGTAAAATAATAGTTTAAGTGATAAATCCCTAAATGAATATAATAATATTAAATGGTTATCGTTTAACTCGTATCGTGAATCCTTATCTCAAGTATATCCTTTATTCTCATAGGCTCTAACGTTCGCGTGTGAACCTTTTTCCTCATTCTCGTCACCTTAATCATCCTCGTTCATCTTTGAGGTGAGTACCACATTCCCCATTTTTTACTCGTTTTCATACTGTTTTGGGGACATATGCGTAACTTATTATATTTTCGCACTATATTTATACACAAAAATGCAATTGTTGTCTTATGTGTTAACTAATCTCATGCCATACTTGTTATATGTTTATGTGCTCAATGTGAACCACATTCGGAGAGGTCCAACATAATCTCAGAAAATAGTATGATTATACGCTAGTCGATTTAGCTTTGTGCTTTTCGACATCTCATTTTATTTGCTCATTGGTTGATTTGTTAATCTCATTTGACTCGTTGCAGCTACGTATTTTATTATATATGTATAACTGAACTGGTGTGTTGCTCACTCAACCTCGTGTTGGCAAACTATATTATTTTCACGCATATGCAGGTTACCGTTTGATGTGAAGTGTGGACTTAGAAGGATTGTTTTTAAGGACTTAATGCTAGAAGAGTTATTTGAGACTTTAAATTTTCATTTGAATTATTTTGATGTTTTGTTTACTTTGGATTTCTTTTTGTAATGAATAATGGTGTTATTTGAATTAAATAAATAGATTTAATATTGCGTGATAGTAACCTTGCGAGCTGTGACAATCAGTCAACGCCCCGGCATTTTCGCCGTAGGTTGGGGTGTAACAATAGGTGAGTATGCAAAATTTCATCTGTAGGGCTTACATGTGGCGTGTCCCTTGTGGTCCGTTTCTCAATGGGACGCGAGCAAGGGGACCCCACATGGCTAATAGCGTGGATGATCAAGTCTGTAATGCATTTGTACTTTTTGTGATCATGTTTAAAGACTTAAGTGGCAGAAAACTACGGGTTTGCTCTTTTTTAGCTTTGTTTTAAATACTCACAACCCCATTTGGAATTGTGAATACCAAGATGAATAATCGGCATACAGACCCATGGTCTCCGGACCCGGGACATCCCATCAATACAAGATTTAAGGTTATAAAACCATACGCCAATGATGTGTAAAACACTAAAACTAGCAGTTTAAGATTTATATCACAGGCTACATGGCATACTCTAACATTAAACCTACCCAAGCATCATATGATAGCGTATTCAAACTTTTCAAACTTTATAATATTTTCACTTTTCATACCAAGAATTGAGGCTTGAGTATGGCTGACCTTTCATTACTTATTTTCTACGGACAAAACGCTTTACCCACAAGAGATTTCCGACCCATTTTATCAAATTGCCCTTTCATTTTCAAGGCTGAGCCTACCGACACATCCTGAGTTAAGTGTGCTTTCTTTTATTTATCTCATATTATTAGTAGTTTGAAAAACCAATTTCCGATAAATATCATCATCTCCCACTTTAACGCAAAAAACTATATTCAATGGACATTTTTAAACATTTTTCAATTTTTTTTTTAATTTTTTTAATTTTTAATTTTTTTATTTTTTAAAAACAAGTTAAATATAAACTACGACTCAAATGTCCTATCACCACACTTAAAATTTGCAGTGTCCTCAATGCAAGGATAATGACGACTCAAAAATAAAAATAAAATTAAAAAAGTAAAGTCGGACTACAAAAAAAAAACTAAAAACCTAAAAATTAAAAACAAAAGTAAAATAAGAAAATAAAAAACTAACAAGCTAGATAATGGAAAAACTTGGCTGGTAATATGCGCATGAAATATAATGCCAAAGTCTTCTTCCATGAATGCCCTTCAACTACGAACGTGCTCAGCAAATGGTAACTCCTTCTCTCACGAACGTAAGCGGAAAAAATTCAACAAACAATATCTAAAAATATATCTTATCATAATGATAGATATTATGCATTCAAAGTATTTCAATCAACCAACAAATATATAAAACATGAATAATTAGCAGCAAATAATAATAAAACATAAAGTATACGGCTCAGCTGCCCAATCCCCACACTTGTCTTTTTCATTAAATTCTTCCTTGGGGAACGTCTCTCTAGCTCGTTCAATCTCCAAACTAGCAAAACTCAAAAACACAAAAACAAAGAAAAACTACAAAAAAAAACCTACGTTAGGGACTCAAAGAAAATAAAAATAAAAATAAAAGAAAATATACAAACTCTACACTTGAGTTTTCACTCAAGAACCCATGTTATGCGAATCACGTGGCGTACCGAGTGGAGCTTCCTCCACATCGGTAGAACTCAAATGCCCTCAAGGATTTCGAATCACGATCCGACCATTCATCATTCTTGGTCTTCTTCTTTCTAACTCCACGAACCTTCTCGATCTTACGCTTACCACCACCTCTTTCTCCAACACACTTTACCATTTCTCGAGAACAAGAAACCTCTCACCCCGTTTTCACACCAAACTTACCGAACGGGAATCATCAAGACTAGGACCCATGCCTGATATAAATGATTCTATCGAATAAACTGGATGGCATGGATCAATAAGACCGTCTTGACCACTCGGATGCCTCATGGACTTAGCCAAATACGTGGCATTATCATCGCCGGCTCTAAGAGTTATCTTGCCTTCAAATACATCGATGATTGCCCTAGCAGTACGTAAAAACAGACAACCCAAAATAATAGGAACTCTCTCGTCGGCCTCCATATCTAAAACAACAAAATCTGCAGGAAAAACCAAATTGTCTACCTTAACGAGCAAATTTTCCACGACACCCCTCGGATACTTAACGGAACGATCGGCTAAAGACAACGTCATACGAGTAGGGGTGAGCTCTCCGAGACCCAACTTTTCATACAAAGAATATGGCATGAGGTTTATGCTAGCTCCAAGATCGGCCAATGCTTGACACGTCGTATCACTTTCGAAAAGACATGGATTGGTAAAAACGCCGGGGTCGGGTAATTTTTCCGGTACTTTATTAAGAACTACTGCAGAACACTCTCCTTTCAGCGGTACAGTCGACAACTCCTCTAGCTTATCCTTTCTTTTTAGAAGGTCTTTCAAGAATTTGGCGTATTTAGGCATCGCTGGAGGACTTCGACGAACGGGAGGTTAACATTCAATTGGCAAAATACATTGAGAAAGTGCCCGTAATCTTTCGTATACTGTTGATGCTTTAGACGGGCGGAGTACGGGACATAAGTAGGGTTAATAATGTGTGGTGGTGGCCGGGCTCCAACCGGCTTCTTTTCAACTAGTGGCTCAATAATTGGTGTTGTACCTTGTGACTTACCCGGAGCCTCTACCTCTATCTCCTCATCTATCGATTCATCGTCCCCATTTTTCCCAATTTCTTTACTAACTACCTCTGGACCAAAAACCCTACCACTACGAGTGGGGATGGTTTTCAATTGAGCAGCCGGATTAGTTTGAGGAATACCCGAAAACTGATATGGAGGCCTTTCTTCTAAACGACGAGCAGTATTACCAACAGTTCTTTGAATATCGAGAATAGAAGATTGTTGATTCTTGAAAAGCAAATCGTGTTCCGCAAACTTTTTCTGTGTAAATTGATCTCTCTCCAGGATTTGCTTCATCATCTCTTCCAAACGCCCAATTCCACCGTTCGAATCATGCACATTATTTTGAACATTAGTATTATTGGTATTATTATCATTAAAATATTGACCTTGTGCTGGAGCATAAGAATTTTGAAATCCGGGTGGTGCGCCTTACGGACGCCAGTTGGAACTATTCTGATTCGGGCTCTTGTAGGTTTTTCAACTCTGATTATTGTTGCTGTAATTATTGGGAAACCTATTCTGACCAGCAATAAAATCGACCTGTTGATTCATCACTGGGCATTCCAACGTACCATGTCCACCCCTACAGAACTCACACCTGTCCACCTTGGCTTTCAGCTCCTTCACTTCTCGAGTTAGTGATTCCAAAGCAGCTGCCACACTAGTATCCAGATTAACCTGGTGTACACCTCGAGCGGATGAGGATGTACTGCTAACGGGAGTGGAATTCCTGCGATGTGGCTTTTTGGCATAATCGGATTGAGCAAAGCTCTCAAACATTTCGTTACATTCGGTGACATTCTTCTTTGCCAGTAAACTTCCTCCCGCGGACCGTGCCAAACCGAACTTGGGTTTCGTAGTTCAGCCCATTGTAAAATTTCTCCACGAGAGCCCATGGTGTGAGACCATTCTTTGAGCACCGGGCAAGTAGGTTCTGAAAACGCTCCCAAGCATGACAATATTGCTCCCCCGGCTCCATGTGAAACGAGTGGATCTGATCACGAAGAATAGCCGCTTTGGCCAGTGGGAAATATCTTTTGATAAAAGCTGAACGCAATGCTTCCCAAGTGGTGAACGTGCCAGGTCGCTGAGTGTCAAGCCAAGTAGCTGTTTTACCTGTAAGTGAAAACGGAAACATATGTAAGAAAATAGCATCTTCGGTAGCACCTTGTAAATTAAAAGTTTTAAGAATGCGGTAAAGTCGGTTAATGTGAGCCGGTGCATCCTCGTCATCACGCCCATGAAACTGATTAGTTTAGATGATGTTGTTCATGATGTATGACGGAATCTGCCATGAGTTGGGATTGTTGATCTCGGGAACGACGATGCATGATTGGTTTCCGATTAAGCCATCGAAGGCTTGAGCAGCAATTGTCCTATTGTCGGCCATTAGGACGTCTGGTTGACTTTTCGGACTTTCTGGTGGTGAACTGGGTGGTGACGAATTTGGTGTGGAAGCGGGTTCTGACGGTTGTTTTTCTGCTGACGAACTAGCCTCGGTCTTCAACGGGGAAAATTCCAGATTCTCCAGCGGTGGTCCTTGCGAATGAAGATGTGGCATAAACCTGAAAAACGCAACAGACCAAGTGAGTAGACTCGAATACTTAAAAATAAACTAAAATAAACTAAAACTTAAATTAACTCCTACGACTCAAACAAAACAAAAACAAATAACACGTATGTAGCAGATAAGTCCAAGTAAAGCTAATAACGCAATTGCTACGGTGCCAAAAACTTCATGTGCTAAAAACAGTCAATTAAATATCAACTAAATTAAACAAGTAACAAAAACTAGACCTAAGACTCAACTACACAAAACAACGGCAAGTGAACCGATCGATTGTATTAAAGCTAAGTAAGTCCGGAATACCGAACCCACATGACTCTATAAATTATGTTAATTAACTAATTAAACTCGACTTACGACGCGACTATTTATTATTAATGTTTTAAGGGAGATTTTAAACTAATATTGAACTAATATTAAACTAAGCAAATAAATAAACAAGTAAACTAGAAACAAGCAATAAATCACAAGATCAAAACCAATAAGAGAAGGAATCTACCTAGGTAAGAATCCCATGCATCAACAATCATCAAGCAATTGACAAATAACATGATTATGGAAACTGCTTTCTAAGCGTATTCATCTAACAAACCCTAAGGACCTTTGACTGAATCAAATGAAATCTCAAAGAACAATTATTAGATTATTAAGCAATCAGTATTATTGATTTCCGCAAAGTCATCAATTAGGGTTAATTAATAGTATCTAAAGCAAGCAATCTTACGAAACACTAAACCCTAGATAACTTGATAAGCTAACATGACATCATGAACATGGATCAACACAATAAGCAAGAATATTGTCACTATCTATCCTAGCATGCAATTGACCAAGACACATGAACAACTCCTCACCTTACAGCTATTGGAATTTAGCAAAGCATTCAAAATCCTAATCAACAATCAACAAGCTTCTATGATCTAATGGGCCCATTTAATCACAATAATCAAAACACCAAGTAATGATTTAAACATAAACCCTAAATCTAAAGAACCCAATCAAAAGATAAAAGATCTATGTGAAGCAATAGTTAACAATCAATCAAGATAATAGTACTTATATGCATCATGAAAACAAAACCAAGTCTTTACTATTAAATAACGAAATCCATAATCAAAATATTATCCAAAGCAAGAATCAAGTCTTAAACATGTTCATCAAACCTAGGTAGACATGAAGTCTAGCCTAGCATAGTCATAATCAAAGATAAATAACTAAAACCAAGAACAAAGAAAAACATCATGAAAGATAATGAACAAGAACAAAGATAAAGAACAAGATACCCGTCTTAATCGACCCTTGAACACTTGGATGAAAGCTTGATGATCTTCCTTGATTACTAGCCTCAAAAACAACTTGAAAACCTTGGAAACCCTCTCAAAATCGGCTGCAATAAGTCTTAGAATCGGATTGGTTATAAAGATGTATATGTAGGATGCATAATGGGCTTGGCTTGCAAAATTTGGCAGCCCAGAAGGCCTAGGCTCCCGGTAGCCGCCTTGGCCCCTAGCCTTAGCGCGGCGCGGCGCCCTCCATGGGTGGATTTCGGATTTTTTTATTATTTCTTGTTAAATATTTGCCCAATCTTTGATTGGTCTTTCTTGAACTCCAAGTAACACTTAGAATCTTCTAGAACTTGTTTCCCTTTCTTCTCCAAGCCATCATCTACATGACAACAAATAAAAACTCTAAGTGAAGCAATCACGTAACCAATGATGAACAAAACGAGCATAAACTTCACATGAAAATATAGAAAGAATTAAGTTTAACATGCAAGACACCAAAAGATATTAAAACACAATAAATATATAAAACTTGATTCAAAACCTAAATAATAAAAGATAAACAAAACACGAACTAAACCGAACTCGAAACATTAAATAAACACAATTTTACAAGGGATTCGAGATGTATAATAGACGTATATCAAATATCCCCACACTTACTCTTTTTTCGTCCCTGTAAAAGTCTAATGCAGTTGGATCAGAATCGAAAAATATAGTCTAACAAACATAACGGTTAATTTTTAAAAGCTTAGAAAACGCAAAAACCGCGATCACCGATATTATTGTCCACTTAAACCCATGCCTTAATATTTACCGGGACAAATAAGATCCGACGTTAATAGTACTCAGTGGTTTACACAATTAAGACCCGCTTATTTTCAGCTTTTACCGGATCAGACCATCCCAACTTGACTTAAAACTCAAAATTAGAAGATTTAAAACTTTTTGTTGCTCTATTTTTTCATGAATAGTTAAGACGATCAAGGGTATTGTTTATCCACCTAAGCTTAAGCATCAAAGTCTACCAAGCAGCCATTAGATATTATTAAGGTTTAATTAATTCATAGCTAGTGTTCCCCACAACATGACATACCCCCATTATCAAGCAATACACCGAACCATTACCATAGGTGTAACAATTCGGGTTTTCCACTTTATCATTTGTAGCCGTTACCCGACCCATTTAATAATATCTGCATTTATTAAGTTATAAATCATTATTATATTATGACGTTTTTAGCCCAAAATATAAAGTTTAAATCTTTCTGTGTCCATCATCAAACCTTAGGGTCCTAGCTGCAAATATTGTTATAATCCATATTGTAAAATAGGTAATCCATTAACAAAACCGACCCACATTCATGTTTCTTGAACCCTACTCTAATAATCATCAATTTTGGATAGTAAATCAAGTTGCAAACTATGATCCGAGAATCATTATTCCATAACAAACACGGCATTGACCGACAATCAATTTAAGTAAATAACATCTTTTGATTCGTTTTTCCTTTTTTACTCTAACCGAAACCCTAAATCACAGATGAACACAATAACAACGATATTATTCCAATTAATTGTAAAGATACCTTCCTTGTTTGATCGCCGACAGAACCCCCCTATTTAATTGAATTCATTCGACCCGTAATTGCTCGTTCATCACCTTGACCGCCGGCCCTGTTATTGCGCTCGTTATCCCTCTTCTGGTTTCGTTTTATGGTAATTAATATGTTGGTTTAGATCGCGTTTTCATGAGGAACAAAACCCCTAAACGTGTTTTGATCAATTTCAACGTTTTGGGATCAAATCGAGATTAGGGTTTGTTTAATCAATTTGGGGATAAACAGCCGCGTGATTTATGTATTTTTGAATCTGTTCATGTTTGCAATTAGCATTAATGGTATACTGGTTAACACTTAGGTGTTTGGGAGCAGAGGTCGCGGGTTCGATCCTCCCTGCACCAGTTTTCTTTTTTTAAAAGGTTTTCATTTAGTTGATTTTCTTAAATTATTAACAAGATCAATAATAATAATGTTTAATAATGATTATTATTTCACTAAATACAACCGACGCTTTATACTCGTTTAACTTTCGTTACACTCATGTATTTACACAAAAGTATAATTATACATATATATATATACATATGAATATGTAAATATAAAGTATTGTTCTAAATTAAAAAATAATGTTTAACGTATATAAAGAAAATAAGTAACACTAATTTCTTTATATATATAAAAAGGAAAACTACAAATAATATTTTAATAAGTATATTTTTATAAAGTAAAATAATAGTTTAAGTGATAAATCCCTAAATGAATATAATAATATTAAATGGTTATCGTTTAACTCGTATCGTGAATCCTTATCTCAAGTATATCCTTTATTCTCATAGGCTCTAACGTTCGCGTGTGAACCTTTTTCCTCATTCTCGTCACCTTAATCATCCTCGTTCATCTTTGAGGTGAGTACCACATTCCCCATTTTTTACTCGTTTTCATACTGTTTTGGGGACATATGCGTAACTTATTATATTTTCGCACTTTATTTATACACAAAAATGCAATTGTTGTCTTATGTGTTAACTAATCTCATGCCATACTTGTTATATGTTTATGTGCTCAATGTGAACCACATTCGGAGAGGTCCAACATAATCTCAGAAAATAGTATGATTATACGCTAGTCGATTTAGCTTTGTGCTTTTCGACATCTCATTTTATTTGCTCATTGGTTGATTTGTTAATCTCATTTGACTCGTTGCAGCTACGTATTTTATTATATATGTATAACTGAACTGGTGTGTTGCTCACTCAACCTCGTGTTGGCAAACTATATTATTTTCACGCATATGCAGGTTACCGTTTGATGTGAAGTGTGGACTTAGAAGGATTGTTTTTAAGGACTTAATGCTAGAAGAGTTATTTGAGACTTTAAATTTTCATTTGAATTATTTTGATGTTTTGTTTACTTTGGATTTCTTTTTGTAATGAATAATGGTGTTATTTGAATTAAATAAATAGATTTAATATTGCGTGATAGTAACCTTGCGAGCTGTGACAATCAGTCAACGCCCCGGCATTTTCGCCGTAGGTTGGGGTGTAACAATAGGTGAGTATGCAAAATTTCATCTGTAGGGCTTACATGTGGCGTGTCCCTTGTGGTCCGTTTCTCAATGGGACGCGAGCAAGGGGACCCCACATGGCTAATAGCGTGGATGATCAAGTCTGTAATGCATTTGTACTTTTTGTGATCATGTTTAAAGACTTAAGTGGCAGAAAACTACGGGTTTGCTCTTTTTTAGCTTTGTTTTAAATACTCACAACCCCATTTGGAATTGTGAATACCAAGATGAATAATCGGCATACAGACCCATGGTCTCCGGACCCGGGACATCCCATCAATACAAGATTTAAGGTTATAAAACCATACGCCAATGATGTGTAAAACACTAAAACTAGCAGTTTAAGATTTATATCACAGGCTACATGGCATACTCTAACATTAAACCTACCCAAGCATCATATGATAGCGTATTCAAACTTTTCAAACTTTATAATATTTTCACTTTTCATACCAAGAATTGAGGCTTGAGTATGGCTGACCTTTCATTACTTATTTTCTACGGACAAAACGCTTTACCCACAAGAGATTTCCGACCCATTTTATCAAATTGCCCTTTCATTTTCAAGGCTGAGCCTACCGACACATCCTGAGTTAAGTGTGCTTTCTTTTATTTATCTCATATTATTAGTAGTTTGAAAAACCAATTTCCGATAAATATCATCATCTCCCACTTTAACGCAAAAAACTATATTCAACGGACATTTTTAAACATTTTTCAATTTTTTTTTAATTTTTAATTTTTAATTTTTTTATTTTTTTAAAACAAGTTAAATATAAACTACGACTCAAATGTCCTATCACCACACTTAAAATTTGCAGTGTCCTCAATGCAAGGATAATGACGACTCAAAAATAAAAATAAAATTAAAAAATTAAAGTCGGACTACAAAAAAAAACTAAAAACCTAAAAATTAAAAACAAAAGTAAAATAAGAAAATAAAAAACTAACAAGCTAGATAATGGAAAAGACTTAGCTGGTAATATGCGCATGAAATATAATGCCAAAGTCTTCTTCCATGAATGCCCTTCAACTACGAACGTGCTCAGCAAATGGTAACTCCTTCTCTCACGAACGTAAGCGGAAAAAATTCAACAAACAATATCTAAAAATATATCTTATCATAATGATAGATATTATGCATTCAAAGTATTTCAATCAACCAACAAATATATAAAACATGAATAATTAGCAGCAAATAATAATAAAACATAAAGTATACGGCTCAGCTGCCCCATCCCCACACTTGTCTTTTTCATTAAATTCTTCCTTGGGGAACGTCTCTCTAGCTCGTTCAATCTCCAAACTAGCAAAACTCAAAAACACAAAAACAAAGAAAAACTACAAAAAAAAACCTACGTTAGGGACTCAAAGAAAATAAAAATAAAAATAAAAGAAAACTAAAAACACCAAAGTATGGCTAACGGTAACGGGGCCTTACAATTAGACTCGACTTACGACACGACTATTTATTATTAATGTCTTTAGGGGGATTTTAAACTAATATTGAACTAATATTAAACTAAGCAAATAAATAAACAAGTAAACTAGAAACAAGCAATAAATCACAAGATCAAAACCAATAAGAGAAGGAATCTACCTAGGTAAGAATCCCATGCATCAACAATCATCAAGCAATTGACAAATAACATGATTATGGAAACTGCTTTCTAAGCGTATTCATCTAACAAACCCTAAGGACCTTTGACTGAATCAAATGAAATCTCAAAGAACAATTATTAGATTATTAAGCAATCAGTATTATTGATTTCCGCAAAGTCATCAATTAGGGTTAATTAATAGTATCTAAAGCAAGCAATCTTACGAAACACTAAACCCTAGATAACTTGATAAGCTAACATGACATCATGAACATGGATCAACACAATAAGCAAGAATATTGTCACTATCTATCCTAGCATGCAATTGACCAAGACACATGAACAA
Organism: Bidens hawaiensis; assembly: GCF_021521415.1. Taxonomy (NCBI): domain Eukaryota; kingdom Viridiplantae; phylum Streptophyta; class Magnoliopsida; order Asterales; family Asteraceae; genus Bidens; species Bidens hawaiensis. Next base: position 57,044 of record NW_027505197.1, read on the forward strand.
CTCCTCACCTTACAGCTATTGGAATTTAGCAAAGCATTCAAAATCCTAATCAACAATCAACAAGCTTCTATGATCTAATGGGCCCATTTAATCACAATAATCAAAACACCAAGTAATGATTTAAACATAAACCCTAAATCTAAAAAACCCAATCAAAAGATAAAAGATCTATGTGAAGCAATAGTTAACAATCAATCAAGATAATAGTACTTATATGCATCATGAAAACAAAACCAAGTCTTTACTATTAAATAACGAAATCCATAATCAAAATATTATCCAAAGCAAGAATCAAGTCTTAAACATGTTCATCAAACCTAGGTAGACATGAAGTCTAGCCTAGCATAGTCATAATCAAAGATAAATAACTAAAACCAAGAACAAAGAAAAACATCATGAAAGATAATGAACAAGAACAAAGATAAAGAACAAGATACCCGTCTTAATCGACCCTTGAACACTTGGATGAAAGCTTGATGATCTTCCTTGATTACTAGCCTCAAAAACAACTTGAAAACCTTGGAAACCCTCTCAAAATCGGCTGCAATAAGTCTTAGAATCGGATTGGTTATAAAGATGTATATGTAGGATGCATAATGGGCTTGGCTTGCAAAATTTGGCAGCCCAGAAGGCCTAGGCTCCCGGTAGCCGCCTTGGCCCCTAGCCTTAGCGCGGCGCGGCGCCCTCCATGGGTGGATTTCGGATTTTTTTTATTATTTCTTGTTAAATATTTGCCCAATCTTTGATTGGTCTTTCTTGAACTCCAAGTAACACTTAGAATCTTCTAGAACTTGTTTCCCTTTCTTCTCCAAGCCATCATCTACATGACAACAAATAAAAACTCTAAGTGAAGCAATCACGTAACCAATGATGAATAAAACGAGCATAAAGTTCGCATGAAAAGATAGAAAGAATTAAGTTTAACATGCAAGACACCAAAAGATATTATAACACTATAAATATATAAAACTTGACTCAAAACCTAAATAATAAAAGATAAACAAAACACGAACTAAACCGAACTCGAAACATTAAATAAACACAACTTTACAAGGGATTCGAGATGTATAAATAGAAGTATATCAGTACTCTATGGTCATCTCGAGTGTATTGACCTCGCCATGCGGTTGGAAAGTTGGCCCACTACCAATGCATGCAATATATACTCCTAATTAATCATGCCGGGAAAAGAATGTTTGTTTTCGTGTACATAATATATGCGAGTTAGGTCGTTTGAAATTGGAATCCTCAGATAATGACCACCGTATAATTTTATTATTCCTATAGAAATAAATTATTAAAAAAAATAAATCAAACAATAATTAATATAAACAATTTAACACAATACGTTTAAACAATTTAAATCTTACCGATGCAAAAATTCTTCAACGAGTCTCGGGTCGAGTTCTCAGCCTTATATAAAATACTCGACGTTGATGTCGATCGTGTAGCCATTTGCGAGGATGCGTAGAGCCGAAGTACACTTTTGGATGGCGGTGAATCCTAGATATCCTCTTGCGTCGGGTTTTTTTTGAAAATACGTATACCCGTGCTCCAAATCTCCCGCGATGCGTAAAAATAAACGTCTAGACATCCGAAAACGACGTTCAAATGTAACGTCGTCGAATCTAGGTCTGTCGTTGAACTAGTCCTTAATCAAATGATCGTTCGCATCAAGATGATCTCGAAGGATATAAGATTGCTTACGTTGCGACGGAGAACTAGTAGAGCCAGATGCCATCTTATAGGCGATGACCCGCATTGCGCTCATGACCTATTCCCCCCCCCCCCCCTCCAACGCTTGTTGTTTCATCTGATGAATATTCTGAGTATCCCCAATTAGTTGATCCCAAATGTCGCAAGAGTTCAGAGAATCCATTTTGAAATGTATGAAATGAAATGGTGAAGAAGTATGAAATGGTGAAAATGATTGAATTGTTTGATATTTACATTTGAGTTTGTATATAAAATGATGAAAATGGTTTAATTGGTTTTGTATTTATATTAAGTTTTTATTTATTTTTTAATTCTATATTTTAATTATTATTATTATATTATTTCAAGCGGGCGATGGAAACCTATCCCACCTCCTAATCGCCCCGTTTACCGGTCGGGGAGGGGGGGGGGGTGATGTAAGTCCTGAATCTGGATCACTACAGTATGATATCAACCCAAACACGATGTTAGTGCGGAATCCTAACACCATAGTGATTCAAGAACGAGAATACGAAGAACAATATAATGTAATGAACACAATAATACTCCAAATGCACACGATTATATTAACAAATCGTCTGGTTCATGAGTTTAACCAAAATCGTTATTTTTTCTCTAGATGGTGGCTCTCAAAGTGCTCAACTCCTAAACCCTATACAATAAGATTTATTTATAGAGTACCCAAGACACTAGCCCAACCATAGCCCAAAGCCCACCGAGGTCCATAAGGATCTCGGTTAACATACATAGCCCAACATGAAACCCAACAAACATAGAACTAGATACAAACCACCAAATATGGACTCAACAATCTCCCCCTTGGTTTGTAGCTTCGTTCTTGTTTATTTCACTTCAGCCTTGATCATGTCATGGTATTTTGATATGCGTCAGTCTAACCAAATCGTGACCCAACAATCTTGCCCTTAGACTGATGCTTTCAAGATCTTCAGAATATTTACTAGAACATAATCAGCAACTTCAGTGATCAGCAACTTCAGCATCTGCATCCAATAATATATCACCTCCCCCTTTTTGACAGCATCATCAATTTGAATCTCAGATACTTCATATGCTTCTGTTGCAAGAAATCAGTCTTGAAAGAACAATCAACTTTTATAGAAAGATCAACCAAAATATTTTTAAAAACAATTAACTAAAACAAAATAAGACAGACATATTTTTGTAATATTTATGTTTTTCTATTTTTTATGATTTTCTTGAAAAGACTTGAAATGAGATCATATCAGATTCATGAGCTGAAGACAAATTATAAAATGATTTCTTAACACATTGGTTTCGACAAGAGTAATCAAGAATTAAAAATAAAATGAATGAAATAAAAAAAACCAAAAACAACAAATAAAACAAATTTAATCACTCGGTCTTCTTGTAATTTAGCTAACTAGGGATCAAATTTCAGTTTTTGATAAAAACGCCGCCTTTTATGAAAAGATCCGAACATGGAATCATATTGTTTAAGGTGCTGTCACAAGGATTTATGTTTAGCGTTATTATGACATAAAGACACAGGTTGATAGCAGGTATAACGAACTTAGCATGATTTTCATTGCATCAGTGATATGAATTAGGTTCAGTTCAGCATAAAGCTTAGATGGACATCACTCATCGACCTGTGGTGCCTCCTATATCTTCTCAAACGTATTTGGCTTTCCCCAGATCACCCCAATTTGACTCCAACCCCCTAGTGCTTGATCAAAAGATTTTAATAGATACTTCAGCAGAATTTTAAGCGTTAAGGTATACTTCAGCAGAACCTTGGACTTACAAGCCATCCGGAATTGCAGGCCTTTCATTCGAGACATGACAGGACTTACTTTTATGCCCCCATCTCTGTAGTTATAGTTTGACCCTTTAAGCTTTTCAAATACGAATTTTTAAATAACACAATAATCCTTTTTTTATGGATTTTTTTATTTTTCCTATTTTTTATTATATATTTTTTTATAGCTTAAGCAATAACTTAGAAACATAATTTACTTGGTGATCAAGACACAAACGGGCTCGTGTATGACTGTGTAATTGCTTTTCTGCCTATCATTCGGAGAGATGTATATGGAGACATGCACATTTCTTCAAAATGACTCTCCACAATAAGTTTAGCAAATTTAGTTTATATCACTTCAACTTTTACGCATCATGGATAGCTACCATACAAATGAATGACTGTTCTAGAGCCTTTTAAGCTTAATAACTTCACCCGTTAGGCACACATAACCAATTTATCTATCATTTTCCAAAGGTTGGATCAATCTTCATTTAAAAAAAATCGAAGCTTCAGAAAGCTGTTAACTGAATAATCATATCACTTCCCATAAAATTACAGAAGACAGTTTAACATTCAGTCACCCCGGTCACTTTTAGGTTTCAGGTAAATGGCTATCATGTATGTCCTCAAGTGGTTAAAAGGACCAAACACATATGAAAATACAGGTCCTTCCAACTTAGAGTTACCGACATAATTTTAAGTGACAGAATTCAAAACACAAAAACAAAACACATCACAATCGCCCCAGATGCTTTCAGTCTTTAGGTGAATGACTATCCTGTGAATCTACAAGTAGATAATCGGACCAAACATATACAAGTATATGTCCTTCAGACTTGAGCAACCGACATATTTTTAAGCGAAAGTGATTTTTTTTAATTTTCTCAATAAAAACACACACACTCTTTTTGATTTTTTTTTTAATTTTCTCCCCCTAAATCTGTGCAAAAATTTTGACCGAAGAGAAAACTTTTATGTACAAATTTAAACTCAAAAAGACTCAATCGTCGAAACATAGTATTTAATAATAATATATGATGAAGTGTGATAGTCAACCAACTGATGTATTATCATTTCTCATGTACGTTCAAGTCATTTTCTCATTTTTGGGAAACAAAATACACTATACTTGAAAAACTATACGTGAACATATTTTTGTATTTTTTTTAAATTTAAAATTTTAAAATCTTTTTGATTGATCAATCTTTCATACCAAAGTGATACGGTTACCTTTTATCTTCAAGACATCATTTTCCCATTTGTGAGAATCTCTCCAAGGAATAATCTTGTTTTGAGATTATGCATCCTAGCGAGTTGAATGTCTGGAACACACTTTTTAATATGCAATGTATTCCCTGATTTGTTCCTACACACTTAGAAAGCAGATTAAAAACATTCTATCACCCTAAAATTCCGTTCAGGCAACAAATAATCCATTTTATGGTTTAAAGATTTAAAAACAATGGATATTTGCCCTGTCATGTGTCTGGAAAAACCCATTTAATAAACAATGAATTTGTGGTTGTTCTTACACGCATAGCGGGATCAGTTGGACATAGGAACCCAAGTCTTAAATGTCTTGGGGTTCCCTTGAGCATCAACATATGTACCCTCTTGCCAACTCATATATTTCCCATCTTTAACAGAATCATTTGTTAATACAGATTCTGTTTGTTGAGTTTTAAGTTTCCAAGTCTGTCTTGGTTTAGTGAAATTTGAAAGAACAGACTTTGGAGTGGAGCAATTCGAATTCGAATTCTTAGAACTCTCAACACTCTTTGACTTCTGAAAATTTATTTTTCTTTTAACAGTTTCTAAATCATTTGAGTGAAAACCTGTCATATTAACCTTGAATCCTTGAGTATTTGTGACCCGTTGTACAGATACTCGTGGATTTGTAAAATAAGCATTTTATTTAACCGCTGGATTCGGTTGAAACCTATTACCTTTCACCTGAGGAGCTTGTCTATGCCTTCCGTTCCCGCAGAAGAAACACGCCTTCATCCTTCTTCTAATGTCAACGGAAGCACTTGCCTCATGTTGGAATTCCTTCTTAGGAATGGTTTTTCCATTCTTCTTGCCCCTTGGAACGGCCTTCTGATTTTGCTTGTAATAGGGAACATATAGACGATGAACACAATTTCTGGCTATATGTTCAGGCGTGCCACAGTGGTAACATGTTTGCCTCTTAATATAAATAGCACCCAATGATTTATCAACACATGGAGATCCGGACGATCTATGAGGAAGCGACTGTCCTTGTTGTGCTGATTTCTTATATGCCTTTGTTAGTGCACAAAAATTTGACACTGTTAATATGTTATCCTGGCATATGTTTTGGATCAGTTATCCTTAGCAAGTGTTCCAGATCCCGTCAGGATCAAGGATCCACAGTACTTATTATTTATTAACGGTTGTTCTCATGTGTAGTCTTATATTTAGCAGGTATAACAGTTAGAAGACTCAGTCTATCCACTAACTTGCAGTCAAGAAGATATTGACGTGTCTGGATCAATTATCCTTCTGAAGAGTTCCAGAGCTACGTCAGGATCAGTGATCCTCAGTACTTATTGCTTATTAACGATTTTCCTTTGTTGATATTTTTGGCAGGTATAACGGCTAATGACCAAGTCAAAGCTATAATCTCGCAATCTAATTAATATACCGCGTGGATAATGAAGGAAACAATCACAATTAAGGAATGGCTTGATTGGCGGCTTAAATTAGGGATATTTGTTATTCTTTTCTTGTATATAATAAAGATATGATCAGCTAGGTTAAACACATGTACGAACACACACACTAGAGCAGAAGCAAACATTCTCTCTACACACTAGTTTACTTTGTAATCTCGATCATATACTCCACAACACTTGTAACCACCTTTTATTATCAATATAATCGACGGTGATAGTTTTCACCGTCCGGGGGTTTTTTGTGCCGGAGACCACGATAATCATATACTTATCGACCAAAGGTTACCTTGTTGATCATTGACTAAAGTAATTTGACCAAAGATTATCTTATTAATCCTTGACCGAAGTTATTTTACCAAAGATTACCTTGATAAGTTTTGACCGAAGTAAGACTATTTTGGTCAAGGGCTTTTTCCCTCGTGATCAAATCATTGTGTTCACCAAGATTTCGATTACACATTCAATATTATCATCATAGCACTAGACCTCATAATTACGAATTTGGATACATTATCCTTAAGTGATTTTTGTCCAAAACAGCCTTCCCTTTGTTGCCACAACTCTGTGTATTATTATTTGTACAATTTTGTGTCGTGGTGTCATCTGAGTTTGATGACACGTTAGAATAAGATTCACTTTCACTAGCCTGAACCCCTTTACTATCAGAAGCGACATCAGTTACTATATCTGCACATGAAGTAGAAGCATCAAAATTGTTCACACATTTAAAAACAGGCTTGATTTACTCTAGGGATCCTGATCTAACAATTTCAGATTGAACCTGGTTACCATACTTCATGTCTTTTACCTTTTCTTCCTGTTTACCATACTTCATGTCTTTTACCTGTTCTTCCTGTTCTTTGGTAAAAGGAAGACTATTATAGTTGTCATTGTATGGTGGGGGTACTTGACTATATCCTATACCCTCACCTTCGTTTTCTTTCCACCACAATTGATTTTCAATCATTGAATTAACTACTTTACTGGAACCCTCGAATTTTTAAAGTCTAGTTCAGCCCTTTCAAATTAACTAGTTAGATTCAAAATTTCTAACTTGGAGGCTTCCAGTTTAGCAGTTAATTCAGCGATTTCCTGTTTGGCATCTAGGTGGTGACAACATTTTATACTGAAATCAGATTTAAGCTTAGAGATGTCCTTCTTCTGTGCTTCTATCTTACCTAGAAAGGCTTTTTTCATTTTTCTTAAGTTTAAAGTTTTTAGATTTTACTCTTTCCATGTCTCTAATTAAGTTTTCATTGTGAAGCTTATATAATTCTATCTTCTCAAAACAATCTTGAGAACATGGTTGAAAACTTACTTCAGATGAACTCTGAAATACTACTTGAGAGGGAGCAGACTGATTAAGAGTAATTCCAAACATTGAGAAGGATTGTGGAGGCGACCTCAGAATTTCCCGTCACATTTTTTTTTCCAAAAATGTGATCGCCAAAATTCTCAAGAAAGATGTCCACTCAGAAGAAGCGTCTAGGAAAAATTTTGTTCAAGACAAATTTTTCCGATTTTCCCGCCAAAAATTCACCGAAAATCACCTGAAAAAAATATTTTTGCCAAAATTTTCAAAAATGAATTTTTACTTATAAGGAGTATTCTGGAAAAATTTCGTTCATGAAACGTTTTCCCGCCAAAAAACTCTTTGTTTCAATACTCCTTGACCGAGAACAGGTGTTGACCGAGAATAGCTGTTGACCGAAAACAGATGTTGACCGAGAATCCTTGTTGTTGACCGAGAACCCTTCCTTTTTGACCGAAAACCAGCAGTTTGGCCGAAAACGATGAAGTCTGACCGAAATCACTAGATCTTGGCCGAAAACCCTTATTTTTGGCAGAAAACTCTAAGTTTAAGGGCTGAAATCTTTGTGAAAATTAAGGAACACAGCCGAGATCTTCGAGATCTGGAAAGATTGGTCAAAATTTACTATCAACTGAATCCCGTAAATTAAGGGATTCAAATTTTTGTTTCCAAAATAACCAAATCTCTACCAAACTTAGTCTTTTCTTCCTCTCCGATCAAGAACTCACCGGAAAAACGCTTACTCCTCCTCACAAATCAAGATCTTGAATCTGTTGATATCAAACCGAGCCTTGAAAGGTTCAAAAGGCTCCGATACCAATTGTAAGTCCCGAATCTGGATCACTACAGTATGATACCAACCCAAACACGATGTTAGTGCGGAATCCTAACACCTTGGTGATTCAAGAACGAGAATACGAAGAACAATATAATGTAATAAACACAATAATACTCCAAATGCACACGATTATATTAACAAATCGTCTGGTACATGAGTTTAACCAAAATCGTTATTTTCTCTCTAGATGGTGGCTCTCAAAATGCTCAACTCCTAAACCCGATACAATAATATCTATTTATAGAGTACCCAACACACTAGACCAACCATAGCCCAAAGCCCACCGAGATCCATAAGGATCTCGGTTTACATACATATCCCAACACGAAACCCAACAAACATAGAACTAAGTACAAACCACCAAATATGGACCCAACAAGTGCCAAGCAAAATTTTCCCCTGTCGTCCCTTATTTATCACCCAATACGGATACCATAACACAAATTCATCAAGATTGAAGAGGATAGGAGGATGTTTTAATGAATTGTAGAAAGATGATGGAGGGTGTTTGATGAAGAACTGAAGATGCCGAAAATGGGCTATATTAAGTTTTATTTTATTTTGGAAAATTTCATATTCATTCTTTTATTTAAGAAATAAACGGTAATTACCCTTTAGTTTTCATTTGAATTTTTAAAGATCCAATTTAAAGTCCAACATTTTCATGGTAACCCTTTAGTTTTTATTTTAATTTTAAGAAATCCAATATCAATATTAATAGGCCTGATAAAAAAAACAATTCTATAGAATCCAATAAAAAAAATCAGTTGTATAGGTAATGCAATTCTATGATTTTATATTTTTAAAAATTTAGTTTAGATAAAATTTAGTTTACTTTTATTTTATTATAATTTAAGTAATTAAATTTCAAAAAAAATGGGTAATGAGGCAAATAAGGGCACCTAAGGGCTCCTTAACTATTGGAGATGAAATTGAGTTTTTTTTAATAAAAATATAATTTGACAGCTGACTAGAATGCTAAGAACATCTAAGGGCTCTCTTAGCTTTAGAGAGAGTATAACATAGTGCTTTTACTAAAATGGTGTCTATTGCCCTGTCCAAACCTGAAAGTTATGTTCTCCGCTTTGTTTTACTCATTTCCTAAAGATATATAACAACATTATTTATGAATTGCAGTGGCATATACATACATATCTTTTGTGTGTTTTCTTGCCATATGTGGCTACCTATAAACACGATACAAATACACATTGTTTTTTACTGTAGTTACTACTAAAAGGTGTGTGTGGTGTGACAATTTATTTTTTTGATTGTCTGATAGGTTTTTTTTTTTAATATTGTATCTACGATTTTTGTATGACATTCTTTTCAAACCAATCATATAAGATTGTTACAACAATAGCATTTAGTAAATAGTTGTTTTCGAGTAATAAATGTTGGAAAATATGACCGATTCGACTAAATTAACGCGGCTGACAGAGCTATGACCCGTAAGAGTTACACTTTGGGCAACGAACAATAAAGCCGCTTAACTTGGTTAACCGGTAAATACGAACAATTAACGAATAGAATTACATTTATGTAATTATCCAGTATAGTTATATAAATCTAATTATGATGGAATTATTATTTATAATAGTTATAAATAATATAGTCTATTTACTAGTTAAATGAACTGGTTTGGGCTTTAAACTAGAGTTGAAACTAATTGGACTATAAGGCCCGGTTGTGAATGATTATACGTAAGATTATCTATATAATCTTACTAATATAAAAACATACTTAACCTTTGACTTGGAGAAAAAGATGGAGCCGGCCTCCACAGAAAGTAATCACAAGTCACAACCATATTCCAATATTCTTGGAGAACAAGAAATTTGGAGCAGGCCAGCTTTGTTTCACGTCAGCCGCACGTCTCCGATTCATGGCCGAATCAAGTCGTCACCGCACCTGCCGTGTAGCACCATCGTATCTGTCGTATCGTGCCGCGCCACTATGCGACCTGCCTCGCTGCCGATGCCGTGTACTCGCTGCCGACAACGCTGTTACGCGTCGTAGGTGCCGCCTACACGCCACCACCATATGTTCGTGTTCGGTTCGTCACCTAGCATTAGTTCGTTGAACCTCGGTGTCTCGAATGGTTAGTTATTAACCGCAAAGGTATATTTATCTCATCGGTAGTTAGATAGATTAATTGTTATATTTATACCGTACTCGTATCGTATGTAACCGGATCATGTCGGGTTTAATTTTGGTGTTGATTACTCGTTTACTTTTCCGCTGAGCATATATTAATTAATTGGATTAATTCTTATTTGTCATGTTTATTAAACCGGGTTTTAATAAATAAATTTTGACTGATCACCACCGAAACCCAACAGTGGTATCAGGGCCTTGGTTACAACATACGTGTCGGTACCGGTCTTTTAACCGGAATTAGAATACAAACTTTAACCGGTTTTAAAGTTTATGATCTAATTGATTTTTTGGGCAACTTTATAATTTGGTCAAAATTTTATTTGTTTTATTTGACCAAAGGCTTGCTCGATTTATTGTGTGATCGTTTTTGTAATATGTAAATCTGGCCCGACTGTGTTTTGTGGTTGTTTGTGATGATTTGGTTTTGGTTTTGGTTTTGGTTTTGGCCATATTGATGGTTCAACGTTGTAAGGGTTTTTCCTTTATAGTATTTATTTATTTTGTAAAGATTGTATTTTATTTATAAATAATGTAATGAACGAAGACCCGAAGACAAAGACCAAGGAAGCCAAACATGAATCACGAAGTCAGTGGGAGTTGCTTAAGACAACGATTGGATGCACTAAAGTTCATCCTTGTGGTTGTTTGTGTTTTGTGACCCCGTGACCCGTTCGGTCTTGCTAATAGGCTCTAGCAAGATCGAACAAATTTTGGCCATATAGATTTACATATTTTTATTGCTTTTGTGGTTGCTTATATATTATAATTGTTATTTTATAACCGACCTCACACCAATATATATTTTAAAATGAGTTTTAGAATATTAACAACGATCATTTAAAAACAAGTTCTAAAAGGAGTTTTACAACTTGACAAATTAACCTTTAAAACAAATAATAACCAATTATGTTTTTGTGAATTAAACTAAATTTATTTTTCAAAATCTTATAACTTAATAGATTTTATATTAACTTAAATTGGTTATACATATCGCGACAAACTTAGTTTTGATATGTTATTAAAACCAAATGTCCTGAAAGATTAAATGGTTCATCATTTTGTCCCAATTAAATACAGTAAAAATGGATTTTGCTCTATTTGGTAAATATTAAAATTAAATCCCAAATTTGAAATCAATAGCCTATGCCATCCTACGATAAGTCACACTTGAGGCATATTGCGAAACTTCAAATGTTTGGAGCTACAACACTGCACTTGATTTCTAGCCTATCCCTTCAAGGTGAAAGGGTTTCGTTGACACATCCGGCCCTTTCACAATTGACTGTACTAGGGCGACTATTTCTTAACTCTTCTGTTACGTGCTACAGCTGTGTGAAGACTAAAGTGGGCATAGATGAGGCTAAACGTATCTAATTAGGCAAGTGTTGTCTTAAAAGACCTCATAATCGAGTGTTGTGCTTATCCGCCATTGAAAATCGTTGTCAGTCTGCCTAACCACTTAATAATGTTGTGTGCTACAACTTATTTACTAACTGGAAGCCAGATTCTCAAAATTTCTATTCTATTCATGTAATTGGGTCATTAATAAAAGGAATTAAATCATCGAAAACACTAATATTTTATATTTTACTTATTACACGCATGTCTTCTAATAACTTCTCCTTCGCTCTCAAGCATGTACTTGAGACAGAAACGCTGAATGACACCACCTTATTGAATAGGGCCGCAAATTAAGAATAGTTCTCAAGATGGCAAATAAGCACTCTGTTAGTGCTTATGTGCTTAAGAAAAAAAGGGTACATTGACTAAATTTGGTTGTCCCCTATCGAATGAAATGGTAGCGGATTTCATCTTGAACTCTCTTCCCAGTTCTTACGACTAGTTCGTGAAGAATTTCATTATGAATTCCTGGCGATGACAGTGACGAATATTCCAAATAAAAGTAATCAAGTTCGTGTGGTCAAATCTATGGGTGTTATGAAGCCCAACCCCAAGAAAACGGGTTATAACAGCAAAGGCAAGAAAAAGGTTACTGCTGCTGCCACGTCTGCAACCAACACTAACAAGAAAGTTGCAAAACCACCAATGCCGCGTCATGAAGAGCGCCGGTGCTTTGAATGCAACAAGATGCGGCACTGAAATATAACTGCCCAAGAACCTGGCCAAGTTGAGACAAAAGGGTCACTGGAGAATGCTCCTCTTAAGGGATTTCTATTTTTGTTATTGGACTTTCACTGTTTCTAGCAACACATGAGTACTTGATACCGGATGTGGTTACCACATCATGAATGTCTTGCATGAACATGAAAATGGAAGAAACTGAAACAAGGCAACATGCAACTCATGATTGATGATGAGAAGAAAGTCCCAGTTCTTGAAACTGGCACATGTCGTTTTGCATGGTCCATCTGGCCTTATGGTTACCTTGGATAACTGTTCGTTTTGTTACTTTTTGAACAAGGATTTAAGTACACCTTTAATGATAATTATATTTTCGCCTACTTGACTAAACTCATTTTATTTTTGAGGCTCAACCTCGAAACGGTATTTATGAGATTGATGTTCAAACAAACAATAACATATATAATCTTTCTAAACGTATCAGATCTTGCATCAATGATACATTTCTGTGGCATTGCCGACTTAGTCAAATAAGCAAGGCACGAGTTAAGAGACTCCAATCCGAAGGGATTCTTGAATCCACGGGATCAGACTCTTTTGACGACTACAAGTCTTGCTCAGTTGGCAAACTCGCCAAAGATTCCTTCACTCATAAAAGTGAACAAACGAATGATCTGCCAAGAACTCATAAATTCTGATGTTTGCGACCCTTTCAGAACCATGTCTAGAAATCAAGAAAGATACTTCGTTTCTAATATTGATAAATATGTTTATGTCTTTCTTATGAAACACAATATTAAAACTTTTGAAAAGTTCAAAAGTCTTAAAACGAAGTAGAATACCGTCAAATGATTAAAACACCTTGATCTGATCGACGTGGAAAATATCTCAGCCCAGAATTAATCCATCATCTAAAAGAGCGTGGAATTTTTTCACAAGTCAATCCACCCTGCACATCCCAATTTTATGGCGTGAGCGAGAGGAGAAATCGAACCCTGCTACATGGTTCGATAGATGATCTGTAGAACTAACTTGCCTCACTCATTTTGGAGTGTTGCTCTTATGACCAACACCCGCATTATCGATGTAGCTCCGACTAAAAGGTAAACAAAACCCATATGAGATATGGCATGGGTGTAAATCCAATTTGTCTTACCTAAGAGTTTGAGGATGTGATGCTTATGTCACCAGCGAGTTTGATGACAAGTCATTCCTTGCGACGTAAAAGTTGTTTTCATCGGATACTATAACTGAAGCGGATATATATATATATATATATATATATATATATATATATATATATATATATATATATTCATCATGATACAAATATGATTTCTATCAAAATGAAATGCCATTTTCTTGGAAAAGAAATTCTTGAACGAGGAACTGGAAATAATATTGTCGATCTTGAAGAAACTCAAGAACCACAAATAACCGCTGAGGAAGTCGGAGCATCTGATCAACAAGTAGTTGTTGCTTAAAAAAGACATGAAAACAAGCATTCACAGAAGTAGCATAGCTTGAGAAGAACCTAGTAGATTCTTATGGGCATCTAAATGGTTCCGAAGTCCTATTAGTAGCCGAGTCTAATGACAAACCTATCAACTACAAATCTGTTATCTTAGATCCGGAATCTGAGAAATGGCGAAAAGCCATGAATGCTAAGATGCAATCGATGCATGACAATCAAGTCTGTAACTTGGTTGAGCTACCCCCGAGTGTTGGGCGGTAGGGAGCAAATAGATTTTCAAGAGAAGACTAACATGCATGGAAATGTTTGCACCTTTTAAGCATGGCTAGTTGCGAAAAGCTTTACTCAAACTCAAGGTGTTGACTTTGATGAAACCTTCTTGCCCATTGCTATGATCAAATCAATCAAAGTGTGCAAATTGAATAAGAAAATTTATGGACTTAAACAAGCATCTTGCTAATGGAATCTTCGTTTTGACTAGAAAATCAAAGAGTTTTGTTTTGTCAAGAATGAAGATGAGCCATGTGTTCATAGAAAGGCTAGTGGGAGAACTATCCCATTCCTCATATTGTATGTGGATGATATACTGATTATTGTAAACAACATCCCTATGCTTGAGGAAACTAAGCACCGGTTGGGATCTTGTTTCGCAATGAAAGATCTTGGAGAAGCTGCTTGTATTCTGAGAATCAAGATCTACCAAGATAGATCTAAGCGGCTTTTAGGGCTAAGTCAAAGTACATACATAGACAAAGTAATAATACGCTTCTCAATGGAAAACTCCAAGAAAGGTGTTCCCATTGCTAAAGGAAACATGTTGAACAAATCGCAATCTCCGACAACAGACATTGAAACTAAGCACATGCAAACAATTCCATATGCTTCAGTGATTGGTTCTATCATGTATGCTATGTTATGCACTAGACCTGATGTCTCGTATGCTTTAAACATGACCAGCCGTTACCAGCAAAGTCCTGGCGTTGCCTATTGGACTATAGTTAAGAACATTCTAAGGTACTTGAGAAGAACCAAATATATGATCTTAGTGTTTGGAGGATTGGAAGAGGAGCTCACTGTAAGGTGTTACACTGATGCTAACTTCCATAGTGACTGATATGTTTCTCGCTCATAATCTTCTTGGATAAAGAAATTCATAGCCAACCTCGATTTGGTTCCAAGTTTCGGAAACTGATCGACGTAATCTGTGATAACATAGGAGCCATTGCTCAAGCCAAAGAGCCCAGATCTCATCACACCAAGCACATTTCTAAGTAAGTTCCACTATGTACGAGAAATACTGGAACTAGAAGACATTATAATAAGCAAAGTAAACACAGATAAAAACCTAGCAGACCCGTTTACTAAGCCGATGACTCAGGACAAGCATGACCAATATTGGGATGCTATCGGTCTTAGATTAGCTACTCATATGTTTTGATTTAGTATTTGAATGAACAAACGCTTAAACAGTTATACTTTTGAATTCACTTGTGATTTACTGGTTAAATGCAAAAACTGAGTCTTATAATTGTGTTCGATTTTAATACGTTTAATCCATGAATCTTGAATTCTAAATTATTCGTAGTCGGTCAGAATTGTGGGAACGACTTTGAATTAAGACTATTCTGACTTTGGACTCAAGGAGTTGACTTCCAAACTCAAAGACCTCATTATGAATGACGTTGGATGTAACTCGCATCAAATAATCTTCATGGATCTTAGTCATAAGATGCTTTGATATTGGTATACTCATTTAGTATCCTTTGACCTGAGATATATACTAGAAATTTCGTTTATCAAAGAATATTCTTTGATCAGTGTCAACCGTTGTCGCGTAACTGCCAGTCATAAAGACATTGGTTGGGAGTAGTTCTGAAGTTGAGTGGGAGTTGTATGTAGTCAAGATGAGATTCTGTACTCTTCATTATCTGTAATAGTTGGCGCCCTCGTTGATTCAAACCGGTGAAGTGTAAGGCCTTACCCAAACTTACTGTGTGTTTGATTGGACCACTTTGACTCTTGATCGAGAACGATAATGAATGAACACCATATGAGATTGAGTTTCATCCATGTCTCACTGTTCAATTGATGTCTTATACGGAAAGGATAAATGACAACGATTACCATAAGCTCATTGTGTAAGGCCCCGTTACCGGTGCCCTACTTTGGACGTTGGATTTACTCATAAACACAATTCTAAATATCATAGTTAATTAATACTTTACGCGGAATATAAAACTTTCATAACATTACAATAATAATTCATTACTTATCTTAAAACATTCTTCTTGTCTTTCAAAATCAAACATTAAACATAAAACATCATGAGTCTTCATATGCCAGACTTTTATTCTTCTGCCATGTGTCCCCTTTCAAGCTAGCTGTCTCATCCTACTCACTTGCGTGCATATTAAAAGTCAGCTACGCTGAGTGAGTTCTAGTTAATCATACATTATACAGTACATATACTTGCCTTCAATTATGCATCCGAAGACACATAATAATTACTTTACTGATTCACTTTCATTACATAAGTATATATAAGCATACATACTTTATTTCTTTCATACTATATAATTGTTGTCCTTTCTATCTCAGATATTATCAGGGTCAGGGTCTGATCTCTTCCTTTTCTATCTCAGATATTTTTAGGGTCTGATCCCTCTTTCCTTTGTCTATTTCAGTTATTATTAGGGTCTGATCTCTTTCTTGTCTATCTCAGATATTAGTAGGGCCTGATCCCTTTTTTCTCTATCTCATATATTATTAGGGTCTGATCCCTTACTTCTTCATCTTCGTACATTATGTCTTTACATACCCGTAACATACATATACATTCTTTACTCATTCATACATATTCATAGGTTGTACATATATCTATCATAAACATTCATATATTATTTACATACCTCCCTTGTCAACACGTGCAATATCCGAAGATCGGTCATGTACCGACAAGCTTTCGTCCACATTCAAGATATACATAATTAACATATAAATCATACATGGCATACACTTACCATTTAAGGTAAGTGTATTAACTATCACATCGAGTATGCACACAGCCCTGAAAACATAACAAGGAAATGGGGCTGTAAACTCACCTGAATGTGGTTACGTTCACCGTTCATAGTTATTCCTTTCTTGAGCTGTGCACGGCTAACTGTATAATAATTACATGTATCAATTAACTATTACTACTCATATCGTATTTCTATCTTTATATAACCCACAACGAACGGGGGTCCGGGGGTAGCGCCCCTGGTAGCAGAGTTTGTCCAAGGGGCAGAGCCCCTGGCGGGGGTTAAGCTTTCTGTCATTCTTTCAAAGTTCTAATTTGTTATTCAGTCCTTAACGAATGGGAGTTCACAACGAATTAACTATTATAACGAATCTGCCTTTGTAACGAATTAGGCATCATAACGAATTGGTCTTTATAACGAATTGGACTTTATAACGAAATGGTCCTTATAGCGAATTGGACCTTAACGAACTGATCCTAATAACGAACTGGACCTTAACGAACTGATCCTTATAACGAATTGGACCTTAACGAATGGGACTAGTTCGTCGTTCTTTTCCTTAACAAATTAGCTAACGAATCATGGCTAGTTCGTTAAACATTCTCTGACACATCTACTGTTCCAGCGCCGTCATCGGCGGAAAACCGCGATTTCGCCGGAAAAACGAGATCTCACTCGTTTTCCACCATTTTTCAACGTTTTTCATCCCGTTCGATCCAGATCTGAGCTAGGGTGACCCCTAAGCTCATCTTTGGTTCGGTTTACGCCTGACTCCACCCGGATCTCGTGACTTTAACAATTTAATGGTGTCGGCCCGTTGTTTCGCGACTAAGTCTAATAGGTTGGTCCATACAACATCAAATTATCATTACCTCGGGTCGGGATCGATTCTTAAGTGTGTGTTTTGGGTGTGTGTATGGAATATGTGTAAATGAATGGATTAAGGGTTAATTATTGTTTATATATGATGGGTCATGGGCTTAAGCCAATGGTCTTTTTCTTCTTTTCCTTTTAACCCAAGTCCATAACTCATATTTATTTAATCCAACAAAAGCCTGACTCATAATAATAAATCATAATTTATTTTATTAGCTGAAACGAGAAAGCGGGATGTTACACATTGTCTTGCAATAGTGTATTCCAAGATGTTTTGGTTAATGACTTTAAAGTGTCATACCTTGTTTGGGGCATCCATGTGTAGCTAAGCACCGCTGGCTGTCTGCGTTAAGGAATTTAATCGAAAGTTGTCCAAGTGGGAGACTGTTGGAAAATATGGACCGGTTCGACTAAATTAGCGCGGCCGACAGAGCTATGACCCGTAAGGGTTACACCTTGGGCAACGAACAATAAAGCCGCTTAACTTGGTTAACCGGTAATTACGAACAATTAACGAATAGAATTACATTTATGTAATTATCCAGTATAGTTATATAAATCTAATTATGATGGAATTATTATTTATAATAGTTATAAATAATATAGTCTATTTAGTAGTTAAATGAACTGGTTTGGACTTTAAACGAGAGTTGAAACTAGTTGGACTATAAGGCCCGGCTGTGAATTATTATACTTAAGATTATCTATATAATCTTACTAATATAAAACATACTTAACCTTTGACTTGGAAAAAAAGATGGAGTCGGCCTCCACAGAAAGCAATCACAAGTCACAACCATATTCCAATATTCTTGGAGAACAAGAAATTTGGAGCAGGCCAGCTTTGTTTCACGTCAGCCGCACGTCTCCGATTCATGGTCGAATCAAGGCCAGCTTTTCACGCGTCGTCGGTGCCGCCTACATGCCACCGCCATATGTTCATGTTCGGTTCGTCACCTAGCATTAGTTCGTTGAACCTCGTGTCTCGAATGGTTAGTTATTAACCGCAAAGGTATATTTATCTCATCGGTAGTTAGATAGATTAATTGTTATATTTATACCGTGCTCGTATCGTATGCAACCAGATCCTGTCGGATTTAGTTTTGGTATTGATTACTCGTTTACTTTTCCGCTACGCATATATTAATTAATTGGATTAATTTTTATTTGTCATGTTTATTGAACCGGGTTTTAATAAATAAGTTTTGACTGATCACCACCGAAACCCAATAATAAATACCTAAGTGTTAGCAACAAATAATTTGTATCTTGAAGTTACGGATTCTTCTATATCTACATTACTTTCTTCACAAAATTGTTAGTTACTTAATCAGTCTTGAGTTAACTGTAACAAAATTATAACAAATATATACTTTTTTCTTTTTGTTTATATTTTAATTTTAGTTTCTTCGTAACGAACATGGCCGATAGTGATCGAATTTGCATTGAATCCCTGTCGCAACTCGCAACGTCCGGTTTTTATTGACCGAATAAATGTCATTTTAAATATGTTATTTTTATTACAATTTATACGCATGTTAATACAATTATGAGTGTTTACTAATTTACTTTTAGATTTAGTGTTGGTATTGTAACGGACATAATCGATACCGATCGAATTCGTGTCGGTTTAATCTTGTATGTGTTCCAATACTGTTTTAAGTGTGTACATTTCTTTTTTTTGTTTCGGTGGGTTTTATTACCTAGTTTTTTTTGTAATAGATTACATGTTCCAACTTTCTTTGACATGTATGCGTTGTTACTTTTCTTGAAGCAAAAACCTAACTAATAAGTTGATAAGAATGAGATTAGTATTCATTTATATGGTTGTTTCATGCAAACTAATTTCCGTCCCATGATCTAATTAACTTGCATAAAGCTGACACCGACACCGAAATGAACTTATTTATTACAAACATTAATTATCACATGGTATTAAGCAATTTTTTTGCATAATTCCAGACTGCTATAACAGCTGACGGTCGTATCATCACATGAACAACACCACTCGGGTTTGAAACCAGGCATGTTATACTCTATGCAAACGTACCAACCGGGTTGGGTTTTAGGGTTTAAAACACTGGTCTCATGTCTTTGATAGTTCCCAATTCTTGTGCCTGCATATATATATATATATACAAGTTAAGAAGATCAATCAATGAAATTATGCTATCATATATGTTGCGAGAAACAGAAAATGTCCAACTTACAATCAAGAAAAGAGACGGAACCTAGACTGAAAATGATAATAATATATGCGATAACTAACTTCAACATTCTATCCTCGTGTGATTGTCTATTTCTTTTGTTAAAAGACAATGCAAAGGTGGTTGAACTACCAATGAGATGAAGAGCCTTATTTATATGTTGTAAATAGGGTTATTTTTGTATGATAGAAATTAATTGCGGAGTTAGTTAAGATGTTTAATAACTCATTCGCAAATTAAATTGTAGTTATCAATTTGATTGTAACTTTCTTTCTATCATTCGATCCCTTACGTGTCATTTTATCTTTATATTCATGTTTATGTTAAATTTTTATTTTACAATCATTGGATTTTTTTCTTGTCAATTGTCATTTATATATGTGATGGCTTAATAATTCATGGCTGCTGTCACTTATCAAACGCATATTCATCAAGAATTCGATGCACATTGAACTAGCTCTTTGAAAATGATGGATGAATAATAGAATGGCTGGTGTTTGATTAAAAAGTATTAAGAGTTGTTTTAAATTGATTAATGCGCTATTTTGATGTTTAGAACTTTAGATAAATCGAGCAAAATGTATTATTACTTTACGAAATGTGTAATCTATTTTTTTAAATAAATATTTTAATGTTTTACTTAGTTTAAATGTATTTAGATGTTTTTAATTGTTAGGATTTGGCATCACCTTCTAAATTTAGGTATTTGAGTCGTAATAATATATTATATTTCTCTAAACAAGTGTATTTTTCTTTTTATGTATTTGTTGCGTCCCTGCTCAAATTTGTACTCCTAAATGCAACTCAAACTAATGATCGGTTGTACTGATCTTTCAAAATTACCCAAATTGTAATCTAGACGCCCAAGGTTAATCCGGTAAACGTGATATTGGAAGTTAATCATTGATGGTATCACTCCGCACTCGTATAACGTATGATTAAAAACATATTTAAAACAACGTTTACTCGGTTGGTACAACATGCACGGTTCGACTGCAAGTCCACGTGAATTCAATCAATATTGGGTTACGGCACCGAAACAAAACCCAAAAAATAAATACGTTAATGACCGAAGACAACAAAAACCACACGTTCCATTGGTAAACCGACATGAATTCTTTCGGTATTAACTTACGGCACAGAAAGTAAAACAAAAAATAAATCTTCAACATCCAAATACAGAAAAGTTACATATTAAATAACCGCGGCGAACAAAGAAAAGAAAACCATGCACGTTGTGACAAAGAATTAACGCGAATTTGATCGGAATCGGTGTTGGCGCTAAACCAAAAGCAAATTGTTTTAACAAAGGAAATTGTTTAAATAAAAAACAAAAATATCAAAAAGTAAACAATAAATTAAAACAAAAAGAAAAACATAACCGAATTAGACCAATTGGATGCCTCCAAGTGGACCAAGCTTTCATTTTTATGTTTTACGTTCTTTTAACAACAAGATGACACCAGCGCTCCGAACAATTATAAGACCATCCGCTATGGTGAGGGGCTTCGAAGCCCCTTCACCGTGTCACGTCAGCATCACGTAAGCACCGAGGGCATCGAAGTCCCACCCAAAGATGCCCCAAGGGCGTCCCTATTATACATATATATGCATATGTATGTATGTGTGTGAGAGAGAGATGGAAAGAGCTGCTGAGAGGGGGTCACTCAATTCATCAACCACACCGGCCGTTGGAACGGCCATTTCTTCGTCGCCCATGGTTCGTTGGCGCCCCACAGGCCCGGCACAAGGGGAGGGCGGGGAGGGCTCAGGCCCCAGGCTCACTCCCCTTTTAGGGCCCATGGATTTTTAAAACTTTTTTATATATGTATATATTCAGGCCCATATCCAACATCTTTAACATACACACAAAGTAGCATAGCAGGCCCAGGGTTTGCTATTGAGCGTAACAGCGAGTCAGACGACAGTTCCACCATCGGACTTCCAAACGGCGAACACCGTAAGACATCCGGACAATCCGGCGGGCGGCTATCGACTGACGAGAGTTTGGCAGTAGGTGTTTTTTAACGATCGGCGACTACTATATACAGGTTATTAAGTTGTTAACGTACATCACTAATTTACTAAATAATACCAAAGCAGCAGACGTCAAGCTATGTCAGGCCTTTCTTAACTTTTATCTAAGATTAGTTGTTAATTTCTTATTTGTTGACTTTTATTTTAAGTTTTATTATTAAATAATTTCATATTTTTTGATACATGATTTTGTGATAGAATGATACTTAACTTATTATGTTAATATTTGTTTGTTTAGAGATTTTACTTTCTAACTCTAAACACTTATCCGGTTTAAGAAACACATAAATTTAGAAGTATGTGAAATACATCCAATTTTTCTAAAAGCAACCTCAAAGTTCTAATATTAAAGAAAAAGATGTACATGCTTCTAAAAATGCTAAATGAAAATCGCGATTCGTTTAGGCGTTTTAATTATATCATTTTGCTAAAAACAACTTTTGTTTTGTTATTATTATTATTATTATTATTATTATCACGTTTGTCTAAATTTTATAAGAATTTTTAAAGTTGTATATTAGGGCATTTTCTTTTTCATGTCCCAGGCCTTGGTATTTTTTTGTATTTTCGGAGACGGCCCTGGCGCCCCACGGCGGTGTTCGGCGCCCACGTCGCCCAAAAAGCCCCCCTAAGGGCGCCCCATAGCGACCAGTCTAAAGAGCAGCACCAGTGAAAAATTAAAGGTTTCTGTAGAGGTAGGGTACCAAAAACACCCAAATACCCTTAAGTACCACCTGCGGGTCATAGATAATGTCCTTATAAGCCACCCGCGGGACATATGGATCACCCACATATCACAATAGAGGAGGAACGACCTCATAACACGTGCGGAAGCATCCGGGCATCCTCAAAAGTCATCCACAGGACAAGACATCTGTCCGCATAAAACAACTGGAGGACAATGCCAGCGGGACAGCTGTCACCACTCAAGTACTCTCTAGAAGAAGGCTCATGATTCTTACTTGGGGAATACGTGACATACTAACCAATGAACAAAGGACACCCGGCCAGGTTGTTATAACCGTGCACATGGCCAAGGCGCGATCCATCCTATCAGCTGGTGACGCGTGTCCATGTTGTTATACTTATGCACATGAGACGTATAGCCCAACCTATCACATGAGGACACGTGTCCAGGCGGTTACCAAAGATCTTCTAGAAGAGGACAGCTGTCCCAATCATCTTCCATCATCCTTCGGCTATAAATACCTTGTCAAACGGTATGAGGTATTCATTCACTCACCTATATTCTGACTGCACTTAGTCTATATATTTCAGTACTTTCTCCATTACGAACGTTACTGATTCTCACGCCGGAGGGTGGTTACAGGAAGACCCCCCCCCCCTCTTGTCCTTCCTGTAACGAAACTCACGGTGTCTGTTTTGCAGGTTCTGGTAACTGGACTTTGGGAGGTTGTACTCATATCTTGGTTGTAATTATCGTATCCTACCCTGTGGACTCATTAGATCCAGGACCCATACCGGGGGATTGGATCGGTGTTTCTTCATTGGCGCCATCCGTGTTTTGTGTTAGAACAACAACAGTTTTCGTTGGTTTTTTGGTTCGTTTGATATGAGTAAACTTCCTGAAGGGCCGACGGGAACCCCTGCACCTGATTCACATGTACCTAACACAGAAGCACCTCCGGTCTTAGTGTTTTTGCACGTATTAGGACTCCAAGTGGTCGTACTCTTGAGCGTGTCACAACTCCGGGGTCAAGAATCACCAATGTAACACCTGGGGGTTTTACCTTAGAAAATGTTACAACACCAACCGGTCCCACTCCCACAGACAGGGGACGTGGTTCGGCACCGGAAGGCTCAAATTTGGGTAATCCCAAACGGATTATGGAAGAAACTCGCCGAAAACGGTCAGTGTTGGATCTGGAAGATGATTCAGGTGACTCTGACGTGGCGAGATCTCATCAGCGTAATTCTAGATCTAGAGGACATTTAACTCCTGAGGAGTGGCTTCATATACAACAACAAAGTTTGGTGGCCGAGTATGAGCGAGACCAATCAGAAATTCTAGATGTTGTCCGCCGCGATAATGAGTCCATAGAAGATTTTATCACCAGGTTCAACGACGAACGCTTGAACATCGGCGGAATCAGTAAAGATATGCTTCGCGGTGCCTTCCGCAAAAACGTCAAATGTGAAGATTTAGTCCGCACACTTACGGGAAGAGATGGAATGCCAAAAGAGTGGGATGACCTTATGACTGCAGCAAAGGTGTATGCTAACACTGAGAAAACATTGAGGAATGGTAACCCGAAGCAAAAATTTAAAGTCGAATTTCAGAATCCGAGACCTAATAGACAGGCGAAAGGCCCTATCTGGTCAAGGCTTCAGCCAAGTGCGGAAGTGTCAAAACCATTTGATGCAAGATCCCTCATAGGCAACAAGAACAAAGCGGGACCCGCAAACCGAGGCCCCAACAATTGGACTTCTCTTTCAAAGACTCCCGCTGAAATTTTCACAACAGAAAATATAAATTTCAGGAAACCACAACCACTGACAAGAAGGTCATTCTTAGATGCTAAGAAGCATTGTTCGTATCACGATGACATCGGTCATAATACGAATGAATGTATATCATTGAGAAATGAAATTGAGGCGGCTGTTAAATCTGGAAAACTCGGGCACCTGGTAAAAAATGGGAAACCTGATAATGGTAAAGCGCCCGTTTGGGACATCCAAGGACCGAGTAAAAAGCAAATTAAAGATTTGAACGTTCATATGATACAAGGCGAGTCCCATACAAGGAATAAGAGGAAAGAGTCTGATGATGAAGAGTGGAAGAATGAGCCAATGATCTTCCCTCGAATTAAAGGGGGGCCGAACAATAAGAATCCCATGATCATCACTGCTCTTTTCGGACATTATCGTTCTCATTATGTCTTCTTCGACACCGGCAGCACATCGGACATCATGTATGAACAATGCTTTGAACAGCTTGACGAAGAAAATAAAGAAAGATTGAAACCCATCCACGCTCCAGTGTCGGGATTTGGAGGGGAAATAATGCATCCGCGAGGGGTAATTTCATTCCCAGTTACCTTGAGCGACGGAATTCATTCGAGGACCGAGGAGGTCGAATTTCTGGTTTTGCCAGCAATATCGAAACATAACATTATTCTCGGACGAGAAGCAATTGGTGACTTCAATGCTCATCCGTCCACAGCACACGGTGCAGTAGGAGTTCCGACCTGCACTGGTATAGCAATAATTCACGTCAATTGGCATTGCTTTGCAACCGAGAGCTCAAAACCCTGCAAGATCCCAAAACAAACTTTGAGAACCGAACCAGAAAAGTGGGTCTTGAACAAAGATTTCCCCGATCAAACTGTAACAATTGGACCGGCTATTTCCGAGATAGTACGGACTTTTTTGAAACAATTATTATCAAAAAAATGTTGATGTGTTCGCATGGTAGCCCGCGGACATGACTAGTGTCCCGCGTAACATTGCGGAACACAAATTAAGGGTAAACCCGTTGTTTACGCCGATTGTTCATAAACAACGTAAGATGGGTCCGGAACAGACAAAAGCAATGAACAAGCAAGTCCAGGACCTCTTACAGGACGGGATCATCCGTCCAATCCGGTATCAGACATGGGTTGCTAACCCAGTCATAGTCCCCAAGAGCAATGGGGCGTGGCGGATGTGCATTGATTTCAAAGATTTAAACAAAGCATGTCCTAAAGATAGTTATCCTTTACCAGAGATTGACCTCAAGGTTGATGTTGTGGCACCATTTAAATTCAAGTGTTTCTTGGACGCCTACAAGGGTTATCATCAAATCCGCATGACAGCAGGAGATGAAGACAAGACAGCATTCCGCACTGATCAAGGCACCTTTTGTTATAAAATGATGCATTTCGGACTAAAGAATGCGGGAGCCACATATCAACGATTAATGGACATAGCGTTTAAAAACCAAATTGGTCGAAACTTAGAGGTGTATATGGACGATCTCGTAATCAAAAGTGTCGAGGAAGACCAGATGTTGAGAGACATTGAAGAGACATTCGAAACTTTAAAAAGTATTAACATGAAGCTGAATCCAGCTAAATGCTCATTCGGAATGGAAGAGGGAAAGTTTTTGGGAGTGATTGTCACGGACGCGGGCTTCAAAGCTAACCCAGACAAAGTTCAAGCTATAGCCCGCATGCCTTCCCCATATTCCCTCAAGGAGGTTCAGACACTCAATGGCCGGCTCGTTGCTCTGAATCGTTTTTTGGCAAATCATGCAGACAAGTCTCATCCTTTCATCTCAACTCTAAGGAATTGCCTCAAGAAAGCACAATTCAAATGGACAGTGGAGGCGGAACAAGCTTTCTTGGAAGTTAAAAAATGTTTGATGGACTTGCCCACGTTAACAGCACCTCACGCGGGAGAACCTTTAACGTTGTATTTATCGGCTTCAGACATTGCCATCGGGGCCGTCCTTCTGACAGACCGAAAGAACGTTCAAACGCCGATCTACTATGTCAGCAGAACATTATCGGACCCGGAAACAAGATACTCCATGCTTGAAAAACTTGTTTTGGCGTTGGTCTATACCGCCCGTCGCCTCCACAGATACTTTCAAGGGCACCCCATCAATGTTTTAACTGGATACAAGCTCAAAAATGTCCTCAGTAAACCAGAACTGTCTGGACGCTTGGCCAAATGGGCCATCGAGCTAGGTGAACACGCAATAGAACACAGACCTAGGCCAGCAATCAAAGGACAAGTATTAGTGGACTTCATCACAGAAGTACCGCATCACAAAGAAAAAGAATGTTTAATCGAGCAACAACCCCAAGTACCTCCGGAATCAGGACAGATTTGGTCTTTATTCACGGACGGAGCTTCAAGCAGTGAGGGATGTGGCGTAGGCCTCAGGCCATGAGTTTACATATGCCATAAAGTTGGATTTCAAAAGTTCCAATAACGAGGCAGAATATGAAGCTTTCTTGGCAGGCTTACGGATAACCAAAAAGCTTGGGGTTAAACATTTGGAAGCTCGGGTAGATTCCATGTTGATTGCGGGACAGATCAATGGCACGTATGAAGCAAAAAATGATATCATGGCTTCATTTGTCACAGGCAAAAGATTTGATGCTTCAGTTCTCTTCCTGCAAAGTCATTCATATAAAGAGAAGTGAAAACAAATCCGCAGATGCTCTCAGCAAGTTGGCTTCAACAAACTTCGAACACTTTGCCAAGGACATCCGTATCGAGATATTAGATCGCCCGTCTGTTCTGCAACTTCAAGTTTTAGTTATCCAAACGGGAGTGGAATCCTGGATGACACCCATTATGACATACTTGTCATCAGGAGCACTCCTGGAGGGTAAAACAGCGGCCCGGAAGATAAAGCATAAAGCCTTGAATTTTCAAATTCTTGATGGTGTTTTGTACCGACGTTCCTTCCTCGGACCATTACTTCTATGTGTGGATGCCGAGGACGCGAACTATTTAATCCGAGAGATTCACGAAAGTATTTGTGGTCTTCATGCTGGCCCGCGCATGGTCGTGGCAAAATTAATGAATGCCGGATACTATTGGCCAGGGATGCACTTGGATGCTGTGAACGAAATCAGAAAGTGCGATTCTTGCCAACGGCATGCCCCTAATACGCTACGACCAAAAAACGAGTTAGTTCCAGTCACTTCACCTTGGCCGTTCTATAAATGGGCAGTTGACATAATGGGACCTTTCCCTGAAGCCCCCGGACGTGTCAAATTTTTGATAGTAGCCATTGACTACTTTACAAAGTGGGTGGAGGCTAAACCGATGGCTTCCATAACAGCAGCAAATGTTAAGAAATTCCTATGGGAATTCATAATATGCCGGTTTGGCCTTCCTCTGGAACTCGTTAGTGATAATGGAACTCAGTTTGCGGACAGTGGTCTACAAGAATGGTTAAAAGAATTACACATTTCTCAAATCTTCACCTCAGTAGCTCACCCGCAGGCGAATGGTCAGGTTGAACGAACCAATCAGACCATCAAAGAAGGAATTAAGGCCAGATTAGGAACTAAAAGGACGGGTTGGGTCGATGAATTGCCCCATGTGTTATGGGCTTTCCGCACTCAAAAGAATTCCAGTAATTCCGAAACCCCCTTTAGTTTAACTTATGGCACAGAGGCCAGATTCCGGCCGAAATCGGAATACCATCCGCCAGAGTCCTCATGATCGAGGATAATGATCATGAACTCCGGATGAACCTTAACCTCCTTGAGGAGAGAATGGAATTGCCATCAATCCGCGAGCATAATTATAAACGCCAGTTGCAAAAATATTACAACTCGTGGATCCAAAGGTGCGAATTCGACACGGGAGACTTCGTCTTCCGCAGTAACGAAGCCTCAGGGCAAGAGCCCCCGGGCAAGTTGGCCCCTACCTGGGAAGGACCTTATAGAATCCAAAAAATTTTATCTAAAGGTGCCTATAAACTAGAAAGGTTGGACGGGACGGAGATCCCCAGAACTTGGAATGGGGCCCAACTGAGGAAATGCTACATTTAGTAGATTTATCTTTTTGGCCTACGCGCCTAACTAGATGTTAAGAACCTTTGTAATTTTGTTTCTTGTAAGTCGGCTTATGCCTTAGTTATGAAAATTTTCATTTCAGTTATTCGAGACTTGTATTATTACGTAATCCTTTATTGGCATACAAAGAAGATCCTACAAAACACTTATATTATGACAAATAAACAAAGTGTATCGGATACAAAATTAAACCTTCTTTATTTACACAAATGGGATTACAAAAAAACAAGAAGGATCAAGTTACAAAAACAGAAAAATTTATGGTGCAGCATCAGTATGCCCCGCACCTTCGCCTCCCGCATCTTTAACATGTTCATCATCTTCTTCTTCTTCTTCATATTCCCCATCAAGTTCAAGAAGAGTCTTTAGTTGCTGGATGTTGTCTTCCTTATCAGCAAGCTCGGATATCTGCTCTGTTAAAGAAAATTTCAAAGAATCAAAGTCCTTTGATTTCTGTTTCAGAATGGCAGCAGTATCTTGGCCGGCAAACACATACTCCTCAGGAAGCCTAGAAGTTAAGCCAAACTGGTAGCCCTCTTGGAAACCCAGTTGACGGCCAGCTTGTTTAGAGGCTTTCAGGAGGATGGCAACGCAGTTCCCAAGCTCATCACTAGCCCGAACATCGGCGATGACCTGTTAAAAACAACCGTATATAAGTAACTCTAAAAACACTTAGATTATTTATGACAAGTAAAAGGTACATACCTTGGGAATAGCTTCCGCCAATAGCCATTTTTGGTCCGCCTTGGTCCGGATAAGTTCCATCTTATGTTTAGCACATTCCAAGGCTTGATCACGGCTCTTGGCGTTAAGATCGGATAAACGCTTGTCCTTGGCCGCTGATTCAGCTTGAAGGGCCTCCACCAATTTGGCTTGTTCCTCCAATTGTTTCTGGAGAACAGCCTTGGCTTCATCAGCAGCAGACCGAGCAACCTTTTCCGCCTCCAAGGCCTGGCTAGCTTCCCTAGCTTCATTAATAGCCTTAAGGGCTTCATCTTTGGCGTTGGAAGCAGAGGCTGCCAGTTCATCCCATTGCTCATTCATCGCCAACCAGTCCCAAGTTATTTCATGGGTAGTGGACATAGTATTCGCCAAGTAATAAGAATGGGAATTCAGCAATTCTTGGCGAATACTAAGGCGACGTCTCTCCTTTTCACCATGAGGAAGACATTCCCCCAGGAACTCAAAACATGTGTTCACGTCACGGAATGTCGAATCCCGACGTAAAGACCAATTAGGTTGATGTGGGGTAGGGTCTTCCTCCTCAGGAGTGGGAGAGGTTTGGGAAGCGTAAGGGAACGTGCTTATGCCCCCTTGATCCCTGAAGTGGTAAACATTACAAGAAGGCGACACCTTAGCATGAAAAGTTGCGTCGGCCTCCTCCTTCATTAATGGGGAGTCGTCCGCCACAATAACCGGATCCGTAGCGGTGTTAGGTGGTGGTGGCGGACGAACGGGTGAATCCTTCAAACCAGAAATACCCTCAGAAGGGTTATCCAGGTTCACTGTAAAAACATTTATGAAGGGTTAGGAATATTCCAATACAAATAAGATAATAAAGTACAGAGAGGTTTTGCATACCTAATGAAGGGTCTACAGCATCGAGCTGTTCCAAACGCGCTTCTAAGGCGGCAGGATTTGTCTTTTTGGATTTTTTCTTCTTTAAGACAATCTTTTCCGGGTTAACCTTACGTTTGCCCGCCACCTTAAAAGCGCCCGCGTCAACGACCGGACGATCACGCTCAGCAGTGACATCCTCAGAAACAGGTTTCTTACCTTCTGCTACAGTGGTAGCATCGTCTTGATCCGCTGTTTGGTGGGACGTAGCTCGTTGACGGGTAAGACCTACAGTTGAGTCCATAACTTTGTTAGCATCAATCGAACATACTTCTCCACAAAGTGATGACTCCTCGCTAGACGAGAAGAGCACAATCACTCCGCTAGAAGTAATAGCAGTCACAGGTTTGGGTTTCAAAATGCCCTCACCTTTCTGGATGCAATCTTTAACATATACCTCACCTTTGGCATACATTGCCTCGGAAACTTTGGGTTCCGGGCGGAAAGCTGTGGGAAACACAAAATTAGAACGGGTGCGCTCAAGAAAGGACGCATCCATTTTATCGATGGGGCGACGCACCATCATCCCTCCTTCATGATCCAACAAAGTGCTGAAGGCGGAACCCTCGCCTGTACAAATAATAAAACAAGTCAGAAAGGGAGCGTTTTTGCAATAAAACAATAATACAGATGTAACACGAAGCTTACCCTTGTTGGTCATTTCGTAATATGGTTCTAACTTGGGGAATGGCCATAAACGGTTCATCTTGGCGCTCACCATTGCCCCTTCGTGAATTGGGCGCAGAGGAGTTGGCGTGGAGATAAGCGTTTTATACCACGCCTGACCCTCATGAGCGCTGGCAAGAACCACGGGCATGGGAGCGTCCGCCTTACGTTTTGCCATCTTGAAAGGAATAACGTCTTCTCAGATCCAGAAGAATTTTGGCTTCCATCCATGAAGGCTACGGAGCCATTCCGTACCGATGGTTCTCTTTTCGATGGATGCAAAACTGTACTACCCAACACGAAAGGTCATCTTATAAAAAACGGCAAACATGCCAACAGTTGGTTCAAGGTTATGAGATTGGCAACAGAATTCGAAATGTCGAATCCTCAACATCCCAAAAGGATGGATCTGGGAAAGATGAATCCCATAAGTTGTTAAGACCGATTGGAAAAATTTGGTAATCGGAATCCGGAAGTTCCCCGTGGTAAAATGGCCCACGTAGACAGCCATCTTTGGAGGAGGAGGATTAGTGGCGATAGAACCACTAACAGGCCGCTCCGGTTCCCACTCCGTCATTAGTCCATACACGTTAACAACATCATTATAATCCTCTTCTCTAAGGCAGACTTCAACCTCACCGATAGCAGGGGTACTCTTTTTCTCTTTAGCCATTTCAGTTTTAGAATAGATTAAGAAATCTCAGAAGGGTGAAGAGGTCTCAGAGAATGTTGAAAGGTCTCAAGCGTTTGAAGGAAATTTGAAAGCGATAAAAGTTGAATAAAACCCACAAGTGGTTATATTTATACTCATCGCAATTAATGCGATCCATAAAGTGCCAGAGGAGAGAGAAACCGCAGACCACCAGATGGCTGACACGTCAGGCGGGAAATTCAAGATAATGAAAACAGGCTGTCAAAAGTGTCACACACATCTTATCAGTTGTCCTCAACGAACTTCTCTCTCCGACACGTCACCAGAGTTATCCAAACTTTCAAACACTCAAAAAAGAGATACAAGTAAAATATTCACAAATGACAAAAGAAATATTCCTCATTAATTATCCAAAAAATTACAAGAAGGAAAAGAAAAAATTTACAAGTCATAATACTGTTAAACCTATACTAAGGGTTTGAGGAGGATGGGTCTTCCGGAGCCTTCAAAGACGTATCTTCCGAAGAATCATCCTTAGAGTCTTCCCCAAGATAAGTCTTCAAAAGTTGTACGCTGTCATAAGCGGAAGCAAATTCCGGAAGTATATCCTGTAGAGGGAAAACTAAAGCGTCATGCTCCTTAACCCGGTTAACATGATATTGTTTAACATCTACGCCATAGAGCGGATGATCTTTGAATGTGCGGCTACTTCGAGCATAGTTCATCCCTTCATGAAAACCCATAACGCGCCCAAGTGATGAGGAAGCAGACATCACATTGGCAAAACTGTCAGTCAGCTCTTTACTTCCTTTGATATGGCGAATGACCTGTTAGGACAAGAACATAAGTTCCCAATATCAAAAACGTGAGTAAAACAACAAAGGATAAAGTATTGCTTACAACGTTAACTCCCCGAGTAAGGAACCATTGACGGTCTTGTTCCAAACGTTCTGCCCGCGCTCGGAATTCCTTGAATTCCGCAGTCGCTTCCTCATGAGCTTGAAGGAGAGAGTCATAAGCAGTCTGAATTTCAGCAGCCCTTTGGTCTTTAAGTTCGACTCGCTCCTTCTGCAACTTTAGCTCCGCCTCAAGATCATGGATCCGTGCACCTTGAAGGGCCACTTGATTCTCCAAAGTAGAATTGGCTTCTTGAGCGCGGGCCAAGTCATCTTTCTCCTTTTGAGTCTTGGCTCGGGCAGCCTCAAGAATGGCATTCTACCTTTCACAGGCTTCTTTCCACCGGCGTGCCGCATCAGCATTACGGTCTTGTTCACTCTTGATGGCATTTTCTGAATCAGCTTGTTTCCATTTAGCAGTTTGAGCAGCAATACGATACACCTCAGCTTCTTTCTTAGCAGCTTCAGCGGCCCGCCGGGCTTCTCCCACTTTCCCGCCTAAAGTACACCATTCACTTAAAACCTCCTGGCTACCGGCTAGAGCATTGGCTAAATGATAAGCTACATTTGTGTGAAGATCATGGCGGGAGAGGTCACGTTGATATGCCATCTCGGCGGGTGGAGCCCAATGCTCAACAAAGTCCATACAAGTTCTAGCTTGGGAAAACCGGGACCCGTTGGTAATGCCCCATGGAGGGACAAACAGTTCATGTTTGTTACCCAGGCCCGTATCCCCGTAATAACGGGAACCCGAAGGTCTAAGGCGAGCTGGGGAAGAAAAAGGCTGTTGTGGAGAAGGATACTCCATATCCCTAACATTTTCTTCATTCATAGCAGGATTGTCCTGCTGGTCCCTAGTAACACTCCCAGCCTGAAAAAGGTAGTCGAAACGGGTATCACGACCAGACTGGTTGTCATGACTTTCAGTTGAAGTACCAATCGGAGGAGTCGGCATCCTCTCATCTACAGTAACCCTAACCAGGGGGGAGGTTGGCCGATCCTCCATACCAGTAACATCAGGCGGAGTAGATGGTTTATCCTCCACCTCTCCCCTTAAAAAGGGGGAGGATGGTTTTTCAGTATGAGGAGTTGGAGTAGGTCGCTTCTCCGATATATCTTCACTAAAGATCAACGGATCTACATAACAAAGTTATACTTAGCCAAACATTCATAAAAAAGAATACAATATTTAAAGGTTGACACGTACCTTCAACAGTGTCAAGGCGGTCAGCAAAGCTATACTGTGGCTTTTTGGGACGATGCACTTTTCGTTTTTTCTTCGATGGTCCCGCCTAAGTATCCGCAGCCTTCACGTCGGGGTGACCCATCTGAGAAGCTAAGAATGCTCTCTTTTTCTCTAATTCTGCCAACAAAGACGAGACAGAAGAAAATTCAGAAGCACCCTCATCAGAGTCCTCTTCTTCTTCTAAAGCGGAAAACTGAGAAGCATCTCCATCATCATCACTTGATGATAAGATGACAATCGTCCCGTCGGAAGTAACGACAGTAAGGGGAGGAGGGTTTAGAACATACACACCTGTTTCAAAGGTGGCATTCGAAGTCACAGATTCAGCTCGAACCTTATTCGGAAACAAAAATTGGGACTTAGTTTTCTCAAGTATAGGTTGGTCCCCCGCCTCGCGGATACTCTTGCGGACACAACCCCGGTCCCCAAAAAGAATGTTAAACATGGAACTCCGACCTGAAAAGACAGAAACTCGATCATAAAAGTATTCATAAAAATGAAAAGGAAATAACAGACAACTTACGCTCATTAAGATCCGCAAAAATAGGTTTCATGAACTCCGTCGGCCACAAACGGCTCATGCCCGCCCACACTAAAGCTTCTTCCGGCAAGGCACGCATGGTTGAAGGCTCCATGGTAAGAATACGGTACCACTCATGACCTTCATGAGTAGCTATAACAACCTCCGGAAGGGCGGAATTCACATGACGACGAACCATGGACAGTGGCACCACATCCTCAGATATCCAGAAGAATTTGCTACGCCAGTTTGTAGGCAACTTTTCACCTTCATACCCAAGACTTCGATCAGAAAACCATTGACATGTATACCAACCATTACGGTTAGTAAGACGGTAAAAAACTGGGAATCGATCAATGTGGGGAACCATATCACGTGCTATACATACAAATTCGTAATGACGAATTCGCATCATAGCACGCGGGTGCAATTGGGATAAATGGATCCCATAAGCAGTCAGAAATCTTTCAAAAAATTTTGTTATGGGTAAACGAAAATTCCCATAAGCAAAATAGTCAGCATACAAAGCCATCTTCCCAGGCGGTGGGAAACTAGCTATAGAACCCGGAGATGGAAATTCAGGTCCCCATTCAGGAGGAATACCGTACGTCTCCAGCAACTTTTCATACTCTGAATAGTCCCATGGCACTTCTATCTCATCAACTTCAGTCTGAACGTTCGACATTATGGCAAAATACAATAAAAGAGAAGAAAGGATATATGAAAGATTCAGAGAAATTATATGGATAATCAAAGGAAAAAGAGCGATAAAACTTCAAAAGGATGGAGTCCCTCCCTATTTATACCCATCGCAATTAATGCGATGGGATATGAACAGTAGAGAGAGAAAAACATCACCCAAACAATGACTACCACATCACGCGGGAAATTCGAAAAAGAGAAAAAATTGTACAGTCGGGTACAGTGACAGCCGTCAAAAACGTTCCATCACCTGTTTCACGCGCCTGTGAGTGGTCAACTTGTCCTTTTTCATGATTATCCATACAACAAAAGATATTTTCTACCTAACCTCCGAACAACAAAAATCCCCAAACATACATTAAGTCCAGAATTTCACCCGCATAAAGACTTCACACGGAAGAAACACTGGACTGGGGGGACTTGTAGAGGTAGGGTACCAAAAAGACCCAAATACCCTTAAGTACCACCCGCGGGTCATAGATAATGTCCTTAAAAGCCACCCGCGGGACATATGGATCACCCGCATATCACAATAGAGGAGGAACGTCCTCATAACACGTGCGGAAGCATCCGGGCATCCTCAAAAGTCATCCGCAGGACAAGACATCTGTCCGCATAAAACAACTGGAGGACAATGCCAGCGGGACACCTGTCACCACTCAAGTACTCTCTAGAAGAAGGCTCATGATTCTTACTTGGGGAATACGTGACATACTAACCAATGAACAAAGGACACCTGGCCAGGTTGTTATAACCGTGCACATGGCCAGGGCGCGATCCATCTTATCAGCTGGTGACGCGTGTCCATGTTGTTATAGCCCATGAGACGTATAGCCCAACCTATCACATGAGGACACGTGTCCAGGCGGTTACCAAAGATCTTCTAGAAGAGGACAGTTGTCCCAATCATCTTCCATCATCCTTCGGCTACAAATACCTTGTTAAACGGTATGAGGTATTCATTCACTCACCTATATTCTGACTGCACTTAGTCTATATACTTCAGTACTTTCTCCATTACGAACGTTACTGATTCTCACGCCAGAGGGTGGTTACAGGAAGACCCCCCCTCTTGTCCTTCCTGTAACGAAACTCACGGTGTCTGTTTTGCAGGTTCTGATCACTGGACTTTGGGAGGTTGTACTCATATCTTGGTTGTAATTATAGTATCCTACCATGTGGACTCATTAGATCCAGGACCCATACCCGGGGATTGGATCGGTGTTTCTTCAGGTTCATTACGACTGTCTGTTATCTTAAATACATGCTAACAACTGTCTGTTATCTTAAAGACACATGAAAGTTGAACCTTGGTCCTTGTATGTAAAGTCTTGGTGGATGTTCCTTTATAATTATTAAAAGTTGTCTCAGATATGGACCAATTCATCATCTTAAGAGATGCAAAGATGCTTGGACAGCAACATATATCGTTGTTTGGCATTTAACAAAATTAACAATTCTTTACTTCAAAAATAGTTTCAACTATGCATAAAATTAAAGCTATATATCCTATAACTTGGATGTTGCCATTGTCTTTCCTAAAAATCCTAAAATGAAATTCACTAAATATAATCATGTTTTGAAAAAAATATTCATTTTTGACGCCAAATAAAGAAAACAGAAGCCAACTTTATAGAAAGCCGACTGGTTTTATTACATAACAACAAATAATGTGAAGTTTGTAGTAAGAATCGGACTCTATTGGGTTGTTTCCTTTTGAAATACCTCCTCCTAGTTGAAGACAACTTAGAAGCACATTAAAGAAAGAATAATAATATTAATAAGCAATGGTTTGAGTCCATTCTTTAAAAGTTGAGTCTATTAGGCTGTGTACTGAAAGGCTATAAAATGGGGCGTTTTGTATCATGTGACGTCTGTTCAATAAATGGTGAGTTTTGTTTTTGGGGTGTAATTATATATATATATATATATATATATATATATATATATATATATATATAGTAAAGGGTTCAAATAAGAATAAGGAGTTTCTTAGGAATGGTAAGAACCAACAATTTTTTGACATTTGGCATTACAAACTATGATGAAAGAACAATTCTATGAAACTATGTCGGATATAGTGATAAAAGAGTAATTCTAGGAAATTATGTTGGTTATTGGTAATTTTAAATCTCAACCATTGATTAACATGATCCAATGGCTATAATTTATTCCTAATCTTCCTAGGAAACAACTTCTTTTTAGAATAACTCTCCTCTATATATATATATATATATATATATATATATATATATATATCACACACAATAATATAATAATACACACACAACACATGCGACAAATACATGTAGCACACCCACAATTCGCCCCATTTGTAGCCTGAGGGGGGGGGGGGGGGGGGTTCGCGCCCTATTTCGTTCATATTTCTCGACCACTACACTTGGAGTTAGATTGATCGAGTTGAAATGATTTACAATAGAATGCGTATAGTAACCAATGGGTTTTATTAGTTATCATATTATCAAATTACACACTAATTCAATCAGGTTAGATTTTCTCACGTGTAGTATTCCATATTATCTAAACTCGATAAGTTACGCATAACACTAAAATTAAAAAGAAAGAAAAAAGGTTTTTTTGGAACTTTAACATTAAAACTCATCAACACAAATTACAAACAAAAGCCAGCGATATGAGAAGTCTAGTTAAGCCTTCTATCCTTGCGACTTTCATTGCCCATCTTAGATAAGGCCATGACTTGGACATTGGATCTCCACTTACGCTTTCTGTTGTTACCCTCTTTGCAGGCTCGTGTTTCATGAGGAAATAGATAAGTTTAGTTATAGTTCTCAAAAAAAATATACAAGGACATAGTAATATACTAAGGGTGCCACGGTTACTCCTTTTCATGTACCCTAAAATTTTACCAATTATACACTACCATCTCATTTAATCATTTATACCATGAACTATCCTAATTAGTGGCGGCACTCCTTACAAATACTCTAAACCCTGCTTATTTCTGTCTTCATTCCCCCCCCCCCCCCCCCACCAAATCCCTCCTCTTCCCTTTTCTCATTCTATGTATGTCTCTATTCTCAATCAGTGTGTAATACTCGATTGATCCTCTTTCAATAGACTACACTAGAGGGTGGCGGTTGTGCACACGTGAATAGTATAGTGCCCGTTAGGGGTGCCCAGTCTTACACCCCTACCACACTAACTTTACTAGACTAGAGATGGGTGAATATTCGTGCAAACCTACAATCATTTTAAAATATATTTTTGAATGGTTAATTTATTAAGAAAACAAAAGTAACATAGCTAGGAATCACAAATATGAAAAGCAAGGGGTCCCTACACAAACAACACAAAGTATGCTTTGGGTTAATTAATGGAATGAAGGAGGGGAGGCTAATTCAAGGTTACACTAACAATGTGTTGAAAATCCCACTTTTTATTTTAGAAAATATGGGAAGTCAAACTTTCTCGACGCACTGATGGCCCTTTTCTTTATTAGAGTATAGTTATATATCACTTAATTTTATATTGTAAGTATATAAATAATTACAATAAAGTGGCAGGTAAACGAGCAACAAGCTACGCCAAAACCCTCTTTTGAATAGCAAAGCCAATCCTACTAAAAACGAAGCTTTGGGACCTAGGAGCCGAAGAAGTCTCATGTACGACACGCTGAACCCTACTAAAAAAATCACATCCTCTGGGGCCAGAAAACCAAATTTATCAAAAACAAATGGGAGAAATATGTTGATTTTCTAAACAAGTTTTCTCGTGTTTAACAATTTTGCCAAATTCAGCCTTCAACGCAGCCTGACCCACACCCACGGTCCCTGAGCCAACAAGAGGAGACACTCCTGTAAGATCCACGCAGGCGTGTTTCCCCCCTGCCCACCCTAACACAAGAATATCAGCTGATCGTAAAGTAAACCTCATTTCAAGAGGATCCGTGAGAAAGTTAACAGGGGCCTCCTTTTTAGCAGAAATTCATGTACGTTTAAGAATATCACACAGAACATCCCTAACCAAATCATGTCTGTATTTAAAACCACATGGCCTCCAAAAGAATCCAAGCAGACCTTGCGACAAATTGGGCAAGGCTCATCAGTCGGGAACATAGGGATCATTAACCGGTACTTAAGGATAGCCCGATACTCTAAACCCGACATATATTGGCCCAATCCTTCAATGGGGATGGCCACTAGAAAATCCTGAGCCCGAGGAGCCCGAAGACGCAAACACCGCATTTTGACGAGGGGATAGATCAAATTTCACTTCTAATCTCTGGACGATTCCACTAAATAAGGCACTCGCCACAACATGTTGGGGTTTAGGGGGTGTCCTTATTAGAGAACCCGCTAAGATCAAAATCTAGAAGTGAAGCACGTAAACGATCCATCGCACACCTATAATCAGAGTCCAACCCATAAATATCACAACCCCGGAGAATATGGTCTTGTAAA
Source organism: Bidens hawaiensis (assembly GCF_021521415.1). Lineage (NCBI taxonomy): Eukaryota > Viridiplantae > Streptophyta > Magnoliopsida > Asterales > Asteraceae > Bidens > Bidens hawaiensis. The sequence continues at coordinate 96,534 of NW_027505197.1, forward strand.
CACTACGATTGTGCTCTCGAAGCCACAAAAGCATATGTAGATACATCATCGGCCGAACATAGACCCAACCCCCCTAAAACGGGTCGGAAGTGATGCCAACCTGCATTAACCGGAAGCATAGTTGGATCATCACTGTCTTTCGTTTTGACGAGGCTTGAGATTGATAAGGTTGTTAGTAAGGTTTCTCAAATTTTGTAGCAATGGGCTAACCGACACTAGTTTGGAAAGTAAGCTTATTTAGGGTACCATTACTCATTAGTTACTACCTCGCATTCCTCTGTGACAACAATTCATGTCGGTGTGGATGTTGATTGGGCCCATTCTTCCGATGATCGACGTTCAACTACATTATTTTTTGTCTTTCATGGCTCCAACCTTATTAGTTGGAGTTCCAAGAAGCAACAAATTGTCTCACATTTTAGTAGTAAGGCCATGTGTCGGGAATTTTTTTTAAGTTGAGATCAACTGGATTATCTCACTAATGCATGAGTTACTATTATCTCTGAGATGTGCACCTATTCGTCCAAGTCATAATATTGGAGTTACATATATGACAGTTGTTCTTGTCTTCTATTAGTGCATCAAGCATTTCAAGAACGATTTGAATTTTATTTGGGTACGGTTTTAGCTGAGTCTCTTAAGATTGTCATGTTTATACCACCACCAACTTATAGACATTTCATCAAAGAGTCGTCATCCATTCGGTGTGACTATCTCATATCTAAGTTCAACATCTACATGACGCTCAAATTTTAAAAAGGGCATATATTTTGTATTTTACACTTTCATTAGATTGTTGGGTCAAATTATTTTATAAATGGGAATAAAAACGAGAAGGATGAAAATGATTTCTAGTCACACAAAACTCCTTGAAAAAATTGAAAAATAATTAATAAAATATAATAACTCAAAATTTAATAAAAAAACGAAAAAAGTAAAAAACACAAAAATGTTTCCACCGTCTTTCTCGTTCTAAAAAAACAATGGTAAGTGAAAAAAGTCGTTGTGTCTTTTGTTTATCATTGTGTTTTAGGTTTGTTTTCGTCATTGATTGTGTCTTTTCCCATGACATTGTGTCATTTTTTTTTATATTGTGTTATATTACTCAACATTGTGCTATATTTTGTTCGACATTGTATTATATTTTTTGGCAATCTATTGTGTCTTTTTTTAGTTATAATTGTGTGTTTTGTTCATTTTCATCATTGTGTCTTTGATCTTCGCATTGTGTATTTTCGTCATTTTTTGGAACGGGAATGATGACAGAAACATTTTGGTTTTTTAATTTTTTTCGTTTTTTATTTATATTTGAGTTATGATTTTTTTATTATTTTTTTAAATTTATTTTTAAGAGATTTTTTATGTGGTCACAAATCCTTCACACACTTCTCATTTTTGTCTCCTTTTGTATTTTAACTTTACCCTTACATTGTGTTTACCTTCCACATTGATTGGTTTTACAGAAGGCAAATGTTATTCATACATCATATAGGTTATTTAGACATCATATGCGCCTATACGACTCGTATAAGGGCTATACGATCCGTATATGTGCAAAATTTTGTCCTTTTGTGATGAAGAGTGTCAGATGTTTGAAGCCTATACGGCTCGTATAGGGGCTATACGACTCGTATAGACTGGAAAAGTTGTTATTCGTACATTAGTTATTCATATGAGGGTAATACGACTCGTATAGCCCCTATACGAGCCGTATAGAGTCGTTAGCATATCATAGGGGTGGTGTTTGAATATAAGGACGGAGGACCCTTACAGAAATATGAACAAAGAAAATAAACTTATGGGGAATTGTATGTGTTATGTAAACATCATCTACTTATTATTACGAAAATCAACAAAAGAAATAAATGATGAAGGGGCCGCCACACTAAACAATACAACCTATGAGTTGGAGCTTATTCAACGAAATTAAAGAAGAGAGAAGCTAATTAAAAGTTCCATTAAGGGTGTGTCACATAGCATTTGGTGCACATTAGGAAAAATATATCCAACTATTTACTTGCATCAATACTCATAGGACTTGCTATAGAGAAAGACTATATTATAGATGTATAACAAAGTATTATATTGTTCTTGAAAAACATGATTTGAAAATACAAAAGATGAAAAGCTAAAACATGAACAATATAGTTAAGAAAAAGAGCATTATACAATATGAACCATATACGTATGTCGTAGTTGTGTATCATAGTGCTTCATAATAATATGAACGCTGATCAATGCACACGATAGATGGTCCCGTAAACATATAATTTGAGACTTAATTTGAGTCCATATATCATCTAATAGTTAAGTACACAACTATAACAACATGTATCTCGTATCACATAACCATCTCACATCTACATTACATGACGCCCAACTTAAAACGGCATGTATTTTGTATTTTAAATTTACGTTAGATTGTTTCACTTTCCACATTGATTGTCATAGCCGTGTTTAGGGGCAACGAAATGAAGGTGGGGCTTCAGGCCCTCACTTCCTAAGGCCTAAAATTTTTAAAACAAAATTAATAATTATACATTTGTAACTTGGGATTAGATAAATGTGTGTGATTTGAGCGTCGTTTAAACTGAATAGGTCAGAAAAAGTGTGAGGAATTACATTACTTATGTATTGCAAAAAAAATAATGACAATAACTTGATTTATTTGGAGTGAAAGCAAGATAATATTTTTTACAACAAGGTCTTGTTTATAAATATCGTTTTAGGCTACCAAAGTGGTTGAGCCAGCCTTGTAGATTGTTTTAGGGAGATCAAAATTAAGAACATAAACTTCCAGATTTTTATGAAAATCAACATTGAAAAAAATAAACAAGTGAAGGGGCCGCCACACTAAACAATATAACCTGTGAGTTTGGAGCTTATTCAAGCAATTCAACGAAATTAACGAAGGAAGATGCTAATTAAAGTTCCATTAAGAATGTGTCACATAGCATTTAGTGTACACTAGGAAAAAAAGGAAAATATCAAGGGTCTACAACCTATTTACTCAAAACAATACTCATAGGAAATACCACATAGAAACACGATATGGGACTATCGTGTATAACAAAGCATTACCTTCTCCTTGATAAACATGATTTGAAAACTATAAAGATAGAAAAAGCTAAAAACAATGAACAATATATATAACAAAACGAGCATCTTACAATACGACCCAAATACATGTGTTGTAGTCATGTATTACAAAGCTGCATAACAGTAACTGTTTGATCAATATACATGATAGATTGGTTTCGTAACATATAGTTTAAGTCCATATTATTGAAAATTATCTGATAATTAAGTAAAATTAGATATACCACTATAAAGATACGTATCACATAACTACATACCAAAAAACTTATAGCCCGATAGTATCAAAATATATAAAAAAGAACATAACTATATAAAATATCTTGAAATCATAGAAATGTAACATTAAAATCCTGAATATTAATTTACTTAGATAAAAACTATATTTCAAAAACCCAATACCAAATATTGTGTCGCCTTTCAACTAATTTATTTAATGTTAATGAGCTGGTAGTGGAGTTAAAGGAAAACTTTGGTGTTTCATGTTATCTATGTTTGAATCATGCCCCATTCGTTTTGTTTCGGAGGCAACATGTGTTGTATTGATGGAGACTAGGTGAACTAGTAGTGTTTACTAACTGGATCCTTGAACTAAACGTATTTTATCTCATTATTATCATCGCATCATCGCATCTTCAGACGAGTGTTCATGAACGTTGGCCTTAGGTGAGTGTTTTCGTCAGATCAAAAGACAAGTGTATCATAATATAATAAATTTATGTTGTTAACCAGTAGCCCATTTAAATAATTCTTTAGGAAAAAACATTCATTCAATCATTAATGGGCTGTTATTTGTTTGAAAGTTGGAAGCAACAACTCCCTCATATCATAACCAAGAACAACAAGACCAAGACCTGAATCAAGAATCTAATGACTAACAACAACAATAATAAAACATAAACATGAAGATGAACACCAGATACCTTAAGCTATTCATCTTCCTCTTCCTCCTTAACTCCATCACCCTCATCCTTTACTTCACCTCCCACCCACACCGCCGCCACCACCGTCAACCACCGTCCACCACCACCCAAACCCACAACAACAAACCCTGGCCGATCTTACCATCCTACCTCCCATGGCCCTTAACCCCCACCACCCCTTTCCGCTCCTGCGAAGCCTATTTCGGCCACGGCTTCACCCGCCGAGTCGACATCCTAAAGCCCGCCCCTGAATTTCCCAGCTGGTTTAGATGTTTCTACAGCGAGACGCTGCGCAGCTCGGTTTGCGAGGGCGGGCGGGTTCGGATGCACCCGGGGAAGATTAAGATGTCGAGTGGGGGCGAGGTGTTGGAGAGTGTGATCGGGAGATCCGAGGATGAGGAGCTGCCAGAGTTTGAGTTTGGGGCTTTTGATATTGAGGTTGGGCCCAAGGCGTTGAAGGCTCGCGGGACGAATATGGCGAGTGAGGGGTTTTTGAATGAGTTTGTGCAGCGAGGGCCGATTGAGAGGCATACGATGAGGGATTTGATCGATTCGGTTCGGTTGGTTGGGGCGGATGAGTTTCAATGCTCTGAGGTTAGGGTTTGGTTATTAATATTAATGAAGTGTTGATTATTAATTGCTAATTATCTGAAATTAATTATTAACTTAGATCTTGAAATAGATTGTGTTTTTGAGTGTATCTAAAGTGATGGATCAAATTCACATGGTTTATGAACTTTCTATATTGGGATATCAGGATTTTCATAATATGATTCCGAAGATCTTATATTATGCAATATGATTTGCGTATACATATTGTAATTCAGTTGGTTATTTTCCATATATGATAGATTTCTGATTGTAACTTGTAACTCCCATACAAAACTTACATTTTATTATACGGTCACAAACATAATGATATTGATTTGAACCTTTGTGATGATAGTGGATTGAGGAGCCAACGCTTTTGATCACTCGTTTTGAGTATGCAAATCTTTTTCACACTATAACCGACTGGTACAGTGCTTATGTGTCATCAAGAGTAACCGGCCTGCCAAACAGACCTCAGTTGGTTTTTGTAGACGGTCATTGCATGGTATAATTCTCAACTTCACTCATTTAGTCATTCTTATATCTATGATTGTGTTTTTGGGGTTGTAAACAAGCCACGCCAGTCAAGATTTGCTCGTTAAAAGCTCGAATCCAGCCGAGCTTAAACGAGCTTGAGCCTATATATACATGCTTGTTTATTGAAAGAACCCAAGCTCAAGGTTTACTTATCGAGCTTGAGCTAGCTCACAAGCCTATTATTATTATTTATGTAAATAAGCCAAGCCGCTCGTGAGCTAATAAGTTTCGCTTGCTAAAAGCTCGAATTGAGCCGAGCTTAAATGAGCTCGAGCCTATATATAAGCTTCTTTAATAAATGAGCCGAAGCCCAAGCTTCACTTATCGAGTTAGTCACGAGCCTAAACATGTTTATTATTAATGTAATTTTTATTTATATATTAAAGGTATTTATGTAATTATTTTATATATCATGTATAAAATTTTGATAAAACTAACTAAATAGTATATATTATGTTACACATAAATTTATAACTAAATATAATAATTATAAATGTATATAAATTACTTAATAAACAATAAACAAGCTAGGCTCGAGCTTTGGTAAGTCAACAAGCTGAGCTCGAACATAGTCGGGCTCAGGCTTGGCTTGTTTATGCCAATATTTGTTACACATTTTGATGTCATTATATGTATGTCAGACACCATTAGAAGAAACATGGAAAGCCGTATTCTCGGGTTTAAGATACGCTAAAAACTTCAGCGGGCCAGTTTGCTTCCGTCACGCTATCCTCTCACCATTGGGCTATGAAACCGCCATGTTCCGCGGTCTATCCGAAGATATCGATTGTGTTGGGGCCTCGGCCCATGATCTGTGGCAAAAACCTGATAATAAAATAACTGCCCGAATCTCAGAATTTGGTGAAATGATAAGATCCGCCTTTTCACTTCCGTTACACCCACAACACCACGCCTCAAAATCCGGGCCCCGCTACCACAACGTATTATTTGTCAGACGTGAAGATTACCTGGCCCACCCCCGCCATGCCGGGAAGGTGCAATCACGACTCAGCAACGAACAACAAGTGTTTGACTCGTTAAAGAACTGGTCAATGGGTCATACCGAGTGCAAAGTCAATTTGGTCAATGGGCTTTTTGGGCACATGTCTATGAAAGAACAAGTGAGGGCTATCCAAGATGCTTCTGTTATTGTGGGGGCCCACGGGGCGGGGTTGACGCACATAGTGTCGGCAACACCCGAAACCGAAATATTAGAGATTGTTTCTAGTGAGTATCGAAGGCCGCATTTTGAACTTATTTCTAAATGGAAAGGATTAAAATATCACCCGATTTATTTAAGTGGGTCCCATGCTATCCCCTCGGTGGTTATCGACAGGCTAAGGGACATTTTAAAGAACATAGGATGTTGATTGTATTATGAGGTTAGATAATTTGTTTTATATAATCTGAGTTTGTTGGGGGGATTTGGTTCGAAAGATGACACGATTGGCTGCAGATGAACAGGCCGGGTCATAATATCGGGACATAACATTGACATGATTGAACATAGTTATTGTAATATTTGGGAGGTTGTAAACATGTGTAGACTCTTGAATTTTGATTCTGACATTTTTGGTATTTTCTTATGAAGTTGTTTTCAGTTCAGTTGAGGTTGTTATTTGTTTGTGTGCATGATTGATTTTGTGAAATTGAGAAGTTGCAGTCTAGTAATTGTAATCAAATTCATAGGTAACAGTTTTAGGTTTGAATTATGTTGTTAATTGTTGGCCATAATCTTTATATGGAAAGTGATATACCCTTTATTAGGTTATCAAAAGCGATTAGAACTAGGGATGACAATGATAAGGTGTGACGATCACAATCACATACGCTTTTTCAAATAAAATTGTCTCAAACTTAGTTACACGTATTGGCACCGGCAAACTCAACCATATTTCTCACTATTTTTATTTTTATGTAGTATGTTATAAATATGAAACTAAGGTGATTTAGCATATTTTTTAATACTCAAGAACAAAGACAAATAAAATGATAATGTTTACGGGTTTGGTTTCACCTAATCGAGCTGGCCAGCCGGGTATCACCTAATGTATACCGGTGAAAAAATTGAAGACCTGTCCCGAATATTTTGGGCTGTGTTTTTGCTTGCCGAGTTCCTGTTAATTTGCTGGTAATCAAATGTTCAAGTACTTAAAACTTAAATGATGATAACTTTTATTACTTTTTTAAATAATAAGTAAATCATTGTTTAAATATAACTAAGTGCTTAAAACAATCGTAAATGATAAACTACACAGATAACAAAATTAGTTTCTCTTGGATACTCTCACCTAGATTTCAAAAATTTTTTATGCATTATTTAGAATATTGTGTAAGTTAGTATTCGTGAATAACGAAGCTCGTGAATAAAATAGTTTGAATCACGGGATGAATGTGTTTTTATAATTGTTGTGCAAACCAATAGAAGGAGGTCCAGTGATTAGTTTTTTTTTTCTCTCTGTTTTACGTCGTTTGAAATTACCCTTTATACCCGGGTGAGACTTCTTGAGATGTGATGTTAAACGTCTATACTGATTTTAACGTTTAAGACCTGACTCACCCGAAAACATCATCAAGGAAGGAAGAAGCTTTGCTGTGGAAAAATCCCTCTAAGTCAACCTGAAACTGTAATAAGACAATCGGAGAACCTCATTACTCTTTACCACTTTTATCACGCCATACAATTTCCCACATTAACTATTCTTTTATTTATTTTTTAAATGACCAACTTGAGAAACCCCACTTTGATCATTCATAGATTTGAGACTGAGATGTGAATTAAATAATATATTTGATCAACAAATCATACTGTTTTTAAATGCAAACAATATACTATCATCATCAAATCACAATTGAACTACAATCTTTATACTAAATCTTATAACATATTGACATTTGATCAACAAATCATAGTGTTTCTAAATGCATACATTATATCATCATCATCAAATCACAATTGAACTACAATCTTGATACTAGATCTTGTAACATAATGACAATTGAAATCCTTTTTCTCTTTTTCTTACCTCTGCTTTTATTTTTATCATTTGTATTGTGAGTTGACTTTAAAAGGAATACACCATTTTATTAAGTGGTGTCTAGTGATGCGTTACTTAAATGATTATCTAATAATTAAAAAACGAAACACTTAGTTTTTAAATAATCATTTCATATATATCAAACTTCATATAACTAATTATTTAAGTATCACTTACAAACAAAAATTGTTGGGAGCATGATATTATCGACACTTAAAGAGTCGTTTATTACAATGTGGATCATGTCTCTTTACTGTCATCATTTTTGTCCAACAATAACATTGTTAATAATCAAACCATTTCATCATTCGCAACAAACACCACTCATAATTTCACAACAAACAACATGCTATGTCTTTCATCGATCGGGAAAACTGTGATGAGCACTAAGAAGCTCCGTACACCCTCGGAAGTGGTTCGAAAAACTCGATCCCTTCTCCTCTACTCCAAGAACTCGCTTGATGCCGGCTCGCAGGTTTTCTTTCTTTAGTTCTTGAGATCATGTTGGAGATTTTCTTTCTAAATAAACATAAAATAGATATAGAAATAACTACTTAAGTTGGTTGTGGCTCAATGGTAGAGCACTCACTTTATAAGTGAGAGGTAGGAGGATCAAACCTCATTACCACCAACTTATATGGAGATATGAGGGATGACCCTGGCTTGCCAAGGTTCGAGTCCTGATCTCACCCGGTTTTACCGGCTCCTCGCTGTCGTGCCGTTTGGCGGGCGTTGGGTCGGGTTTTATCCGGTGAATCCCTCAACAGGTGGACTGCTAGGGGCTCCGTCCGTCCGGACTAGTGGCCGGCTCGGGCTACCTTTAGCCAATGGGAGCCGCGTACGGGATACCTGGCGTTACTTAGTTGACCGTTCAAAAAAAGATAGAAATAACTACTAAATTATAAATGAATCTCTCTCACGGATAGTTCTATACTTCCAAGAAATCCTATTGGACTATAATATTGTCAGAGCTCACAGACCTATCTTAGATTTCTAGGCTTTACATTTCCTTCTTTATATATTGTAATACATAGTTAAGAAATGATCAACACAATTATTTCCTAACTATGCATTATAATATATAGAGAATGAAATGCAAATCCTAAAAACTTAAGGTGGGTTCGTGAGCTCACGCTATAATGTTTGTAATTGAAGACGATATTATTAGGGTTGAAGATTGAAGGATTATGGAATTTTGGTGGAAGTGTTGATCGAAATTGAAGACAATATCATTATTATTAGGGTTCATTATTGTTCTTGTTTTTATGTTTTTTGTTTGTTTTTTCAGCCTGAGCTTTCAGTTTCCATCTGCTCTAACGGCGGGGAGTGTTGGAATATATTATTGTCACTTGTCAGGCATTATTAATGTGAGCCTGCGGGCCCACTTTAAGTTTCTAGGATTCGCATTTCGTTTCTATGTATATTGTAATGCATTTTTAAGAAATGATCAACCCAATATTTACATTATCTTACAAACCCGTTGGTAAATGTGGGTGGTCAGCGATAACCTGTAGAAAATATAGCATTGTGTAATCTGATTTTCGACAAATACCAACAAACCTAATTTTAGTGGATTGTAAATCACCTACATATATTCCTGTGAACTTCTTATGACACTTTTTTTTTTCTTTTCTCTCTTTTTGAAACTTTGTGGTATCAATTGATATTAAATATAAAAAAAGGTTAAAATTTTTTCATCATTGCAACTTTTCTGTCGGATTTTGTGGATTTCGTAGGTAAATTATCCAACCACAGTTAAAAATATTTTTTGGATTTGGTGAGATCCATTATTAAATTTTTTTTAAAAAAAAATCCAAAAATTAACGGTGATTTTCATTGTTAGTTTAGTAATAAAGGATTTTAAAACAGTGTTGTGTTATATTATGCTCAGACGACCGAACTAAACTCACTAATCAGAGAACTAAAGCTGATTCTTTATGGTGATGATAAGCACAATTAACTGTGGAGTTCTTTAGAGAAGATACATTGCGTCTGCTCATTATCTTTCTTCCCAAGTTGAACTTGGAGGTATGTTTTAAACGTTATTATCTTATATATGTGGCTCGACTTTGTGACATCGGTTTTATTGGTGGTTACAGGCGCGTAAAGATGTTACGCAAGTCATTGTGAGTTTGCAAAGGCAACCGTTGCCATCGCGCTTTGAGGCATCAAGATATTTGGAAGCTAATCTTGATCTTTTAGACATTCTCATATATTGGTATATATGTTATTAAAACAATAACGACCATATATAATCATATTAGCTATTAAGACCATCCCATTCATAACAAAATTACTCAACTCGACTTTTTCAATAAAAAAAACTTACTTTTTTTTATTTTCATCAACCCAATCCAACCCAACTCAACTCAAATTTTCACACCCATTAATTAGCAACCCAACCCAAAAACATATTTTTTGATTATATAAATACAATTTAGGAATATTTTTAGTTTTTAAAAATCATTAGAAATGTTAACAATAATTAATTTTACTTCAGAGATTTTAAATTAATTTATTTTAAATATAAAAATAAATAAAAAAATCTACATTAAATAAACAGCTTAATAGAATTATAGATAAACCAAGTTACAATCATAACATGAAATGTAAAATTACCGTTAAGAAGATACAAACTACATAATTATTCATCAAGTATTTTTTTCCTCTTTGCCACAAATACTCAATCAGATAATTTTTTTATAACGTTATGTGCTTCTCTGTTGCAAAAATGCGAAGATGTGTCCTATTGTGAATGCGGGTAGTGCAAGTGTAATTAACTTACTTTTAAACAACAGGTATGAGGATCCACAATTGGCTCTTCATTATGGTAGGATGTTGAAGGAGTGCTTACGTCATCAAATCGTTGCAAGGTAGGTAGAAAACATATCCAGCTGTATTAACAACTAATCATATATTTTATGGGATGTCCTAAAGTTCTTCAGGTTTGATTTGCAGTTACTTACTAGAACCGAGTCAGCACAAGAAACTTTTTGATTACATACAACATCCAAGTTTTGACATTGCTGCAGATGCCGCAGATGCATTCAAGGTTGGTTACTTCTTGACAAAATTATTGCATCTAAGTTACAAATTTGTTGTCATCTTTATGATCTAATAATCATTAGTTGATGGGGTATTACTGTAAGTGACAGAGTAGCCTTGCTTCCTATATAGATCCAACGAGAAGAACAAAATGTTTGTGTTCTGATAATATTTTATGTTTCGTGACAGGATCTTTTGACTAGACATAAGTCTACCGTTTCTGAATCTTTGTCCAAAAACTATTGTTGGGTAGACATTCATTATGTTTGTTTATAAGTTTCTTTATTCTATCGGTTTTTCTGTTGGTTTATATTATTACGTATGTGATGTTCTTTGCGTTGTACGCTTTTTGCTTGTTTTTTACTGAAATGAACGAAAAGCTACTTAAATCTGAAAGTTATATCACCAAAAGGCAAGCTGTCAAGGTATGATAATTTGAGACTAGATCACTCTATAGTAGTTAGTAACATCGAAATGTTGATATTCAATTAGTGTGCGGTTTCTTCTTTGGTTTATGGTTCAGTTGTTGGGATGCATCTTGCTTGATCGTTCAAATTCTTGTGTTATGACGCGATATGTAAGCTCAAAAGATAACCTGATAATTCTAATGAATCTTCTAAGGGTATGATGATCTTACTTTTACCACTTTTGATATAGAAATTTGCCTAAAAGTTTATATGATCAAGTGGACATTGTTGATGCAGGATCAAAGTAAGAATATACAGATAGATGCGTTTCATGTGTTCAAGGTATTTCAAAGGACATGATAGTGAACTACATGTCTATTTACATATTTTGTTTTCGTAAAAGTTAAAAAAATGAAGATTTTTACCAACCCTTAACTTTACTTAAGTAGCCATTTTTGGAACTTTTTTAACTATATATTATTACTGGACCCCTACAAATGATTACACAAAAGTGTAACACACAACACGTGGATTTACATATCGTACGTGTGACACAATTTCGACCATAAAAAATGAAAATGGCGCGGTTTCGGGCTTTAAAAGGCAAAAAAAAGAAAAAAGAAAAGAAAATGGTACGACCACAATAATTTAACAAATGTGATTTTTAAGCACGTGCAATAAAAAAATTATGTTGCTTTGGGTGTGACCATTCGACCTTCCACAAAGTATTTTTAAAAAGCTAGTGAAAATTACTAGTCATATTTACAATTTTCCTTTTTTTTGTTTTTCTTTTATTGCTGATTTATTTTATTATTTTGACAGTTATTTGTAGCAAATGAAAATAAGCCTCCTGAGATAGTAAGCATACTTGTTACAAACCGAAGCAAGATACTACGTTTACTTAATGCTTTTGTTTATACAGGTAGCCAATTAGCTTATAGTTTTGTTATTATTCTTTCTTTTATATAATAAATAAGATGATCATAAAATATTAATGCAATTTTGTATGTTGTTTGTAGACGATGAAGTGTTTGAGACAGACAAAATTCAGGTGGTCAATAAACTATCTGTACTGGAGCTTCAAGACTAAGACATCGAACATACCGTACACACATTGTTCAACATTTGTTGAAATTTATAAGGATGATAATAATCATAATATTCATGACGTCGAACCGAACTAACAACTTCTACAAGGGATCATTTTGGCACCTAATTACCACCGAGAACAACCCGCAATCACCCATCAAAATAGTCTTATATATGGTGGTGGTGGACATATTAGTGTGTTGGTAGACTGTGTTTTAAAACCACGTTCAATGATTATTATATGAATCATCTTTAAACACTTTGAAATAAAAGTGTGTTGTGTTAGGCATGCATTTTTTTTTCTTAACGGTGATTTAATTAATCCACTCCTAAAATACAACACTAATGTTATCACGGGACTCAAACCCTAGACCTTGTAGGGAGAGAACATCTTGTAATACACTATGATACCATTGAGACATCGAGTCAAATGCCCTTTTAGTAAATTAGACCTACATGATAATTGTTTTAAAAATATATCTCTTTTTATAATGGTAAAAACTAGGGTATAGCCCGTGTTACACACGGGTGAAAAAACATGTCAACAACCATAATAAATTTAAACAACAAATTCAAGCAACACAAAACTTTTTCAAACTTTCGGACCAAAACGTTAACCATTTACATTGTCTAGATATTAAAAGTTACAATAAATTAATGTACATCGAACAAACAAAAAACATCAACAAAAGACATAAACATGTTCTTTCATATTAAACCACCATCAACTCCTTTAAACATTCTATCAAAAGAAACTCATTTTGCTTCACCACTTGAAAATATAATAAAACAATAACATCCAAATTAAATATACAATTAACAGAATAACATGTTTAATAATGAGTAACAAAACTGTTCATCGGATCTTACTATACTATTAAACCAATATGCGCAAGAATGGATTGTTATTTACCTTTAATATATTAATCGGAGAATAGATCTGTTATAAGAATTATCAGTTGAGGAAAAAAAACCTTATAACATCTCCTCTGACAAACGATGAATTGAACGGAATCCAAACGATTGGATACATGTCCACCTATGGAAGTGAAGAATAACATGGTAGATTAAAAAATTGATGGTGAAAATTGTAGAAGTCGGAATATGACCGCCGGAATTAGAGTTGAATATGAGCGGCGGAATTAGGGTTAGTATGTTCGTGAAAAGGTTAGAGAGAAAAATGACTGGTTGCATTGGTTGTGGGCTATGGAAAATGGAGTGGGTTATGTATTTTGGGTTTGTGGTTAATATGACACGTGGCATCATTAGAGAGACTCTTAGAATGGAAATATGGTGAGTTGGAGGCCTAGGTGGACAAGCTAGTTGAATGCCATGTGAAGGAATTGTATTGCTTTAATAGTATTTAAAGATTAAGCACTTTACACAAGTGATAACAATTAAATGCTTATGTTTTTATAGTACTCAACGATCAAGTCATTATACAATCATGTATCAATATAGATTACACATTGGGTATGCATTGGTCAAACCGAAATTCAACATCAAGATGGCCAACATTAGCATGCTCGGGGTACGCCACCACCACCATCTCAGCTTCCTCCATCCTAACCGATTGTAAGTGTGTGATTCGTGAGTGACCTGCTTCCAATTTAATTGTTTTTGTGAATCAGCTACTTCTCTAAGCATCTTGTTTAATTTGGGTGCGATTAGGCACTTCTCCAAAATATGAGATGGGTACTTCTCATTGGTTGATTTCATTCGGTATTTTAGATACTGATGGCCGATGGGAACGCCCCTGCAGGCTAGCACCCTTAGATACTAATACACTTATACGTATCATATATAATTTCTTTATGTATAGTATTTATTGTCGAGATCTTTATCTCATTATAGGAGATTATGTTTGTATTATATATTGGAGGTTAATGAGAAGGAATGTTTAACGAAAAAATACACAATCTCTTGAATTATATCATGGTACCAAAAGACAACCCTACCCAACCCTAGCCGCAAACCCTACTTTTCACGGTAGCTCTCTCTTCTCTTATCCCACCTAGTTGGAACAACCCACCCTAACCTTATCTCACATCCTCTCGGCCCAGTAATTTCAACAGTGGGCAATCCAGAGTATGTTTACTTGGGCCTCGACCCAACCAGTGTTACGTGGCACATGGCAGCTTACACCCCAATGAAACTTGAACAAGCTCTTTACACTATGTTGCTTAACTCACCGGATCAGTGGCTCAGGGACACCAGTGCAACTTCTCATATGACAAACAATCTAGGTAATTTCAAGTCTTTTTTTAATAATGGCATTCTACATAATACCACAGTTGGTAATGGTACAACCATTCGGTTACCGGACAAGGCACCCAAACCTATAACCCCCTACCCTCCCCTTAAATTGAACAATGCCCTCCTTGCCCCTAAATTAATTCAAAATCTTATTTATGTTCGTCGTTTAACGATTGATAATTGGTTTTTCATCGAATTTGACCCTTTTGGTTTTCTTGTGAAGGATTTCAAGACCCGGATCCCTATCCTTCGATGCAACAGCAGCGGTGATCTTTACCCTCTACTTCCAACGGAGTTGTAACGCCCTAAATTTGAAAACGACAACATATTTTATTGCTGAAAATATGGTCATAGAAGTTTCTTTTGTTTCCAATAACATAAAAACCAAATTATATCAATAAAACATCATGTATAATATCCATAAGAACTTGTCTTTTAGTCTGTAGGTTCCCAGCCGGATCTACACGGAATATCTCGTTCTACGTAGGTGCGGAATCCCTACGTAAGACGATACGAGCGTAGAAGACGAAACACGTTAAACACAATCAAACACACGTTACAATAAACAAAGAACACGTTGTATTGCAACTGATAACACGTGATATATCAATCACCGATTACACAAAACTGAACCACCCACCCAAACAAGCCGTAACCTCAACCTATATAACATTCGACAACTTCGCCTAACATGTTTAGGCGAAGTTGTCACTAACTTCGCTTGTTCAACAAGTTCGCCCAGATCAGGCGAACTTGTGAGACAACTTCGCTTAATTCTAAATACAAAACATACTAACTCGATTACAGACACTAGATACTGAACTACTGACATCATGTACCAACAGACTCCCCATTGGCAGTAGCTTCATATCTCTATCTTCAAACACGTGTCTAGTAATCCCAAAAATCTTGTATCTTCCATCTTCAAGCATGAACGCCTTCTCGTACACAAACTGAAACTACTCTTTGATATTTCTTTGCTTCTTCTTTCCAAGCAGGAATGTAAAATATCTTTTTCTCGTTCAGCACCTGCAGATCAGCTTGAGACAAATTCACTAAATGCATAGGATCATATACTCTCATCAGCTCTTGTTCATCTTCATCTTCCATTACTGCTTCAGCTGTTTCACAATCAACGTACCACCATTTCAGATCTTTGAGCACATCCTTGGGCATTTGTTTCATCGGCACTTCTTTTAGACACCGGATCGGCTTATACTTCATTATCATCCAAGGCTTGCCATCTGCTCTCATTCCTCTGTCTTTGTCTTCAACGAGCTTTCCTTTCTGTGGTTTCAACAGCTCGAACTTTTTCTCCTTTATGCTTTCCTTCCAGACTATCTTCCCAATGATCTCAGCCATGTTATCATCACTCCTGTTTATCAACCCCAACCTGGCTAAGTCATTCACTTCACATTCAGGCAACGTATTCAACGATCTCAACAACCTCTTGAAATACTGAACCCCATCATACCGTTTAATCACAAAAAGCCTCAACTGCTCATCATATAACCAGCATATAATCCATTTTTTCGATTCAGCATAACCCCTGATGTTGTAACTTTTCTTGAACATAGTAGAGACCGCCGGTTTCTTAGTCTTTACGAACCACTGAGCGTAGCCTTCTTTCCATCTTGGCTGCTCCTCCCATTCTGTCTCATCACATCCCGTATCTTGACCCAAATCTGACTTTTCAACTGCTGGAATTTCATGCTCAACATTCTCCTCCACAATCTCTCCCTCTTCGACTTCATCGTCAATCACGATCTCAGCCCCTATCTTCTCAATCTCTTCCAATGGTAACACATCATCATCACCATCTAACACCTCCTCAGCATCCACAACCACCACATCATCATCCCCTGAACTGCCAGCTGCACTCGTTGACTCCCCCTGAGATGTGAAAGTCCCAAGAGCTTGTTCAGTTATTGGCAACTCTCCACCTGCACCTTTCGATGCATTGGGATCATCATCTCGATCGTTGCTCTTTTTTGTCCTCAGCTCGTCACCCTTAGAGCTCATCTCCCCCTGAGATGCCAAGAACTGTTTCAAGGCATCAATTATTTTACCATGCTCGATCAGGAGGGACGACTGAATCTGATTCTCCTCAACTAGGCGCTGAATAGCATGAGTCTGGATAAGATTTACTCTTGATTGTTCTGCCAAGCGCTGCTATTCTTTCCGAGTCGGATAAGGTTGCATCGAAATCAAACCTCAGATGTGATATGTCTTGAGCGTACGGAGGAGGGATTCCCAATGTAACCGGCACCTCAGAAACAGGTGGAAACGTAACCGCAGGTGGTATCGTAACCGACAACCCTGCAGTAGCAACAACTGTCGACTCAACAAACCTTGCTATGACCTCCGTTGGAGTAAGAGTTGGAGGTGGCAAGGACACAATCTCCGGAGCCGAGAGCTGGAATGTAGTGGGTGGGATGCCGAAGGAAGACGAGGTAGTCACCACATGAACATCCGCGGCGCTTGGCCCTGTAACTGGCAATGGTGTAGGGACTATAGTCATACCAGACAGTGCGGGTGGAGTGAAACGAACCACCCTTGAGCTCTCACCAGCTCCCGAACCTGCACCTGCCCTTTCCCTTCTCGATCTACGGACCAACTGATGTAAATCTTCCTCAAAGTCCGAATCACTGTCATCGGTGTCTCTCTTCCTCTTCCCATGAATTCTTTCTTGAGAGATCAAAATTTTTCTAGCTTCAGCCACATCATCATTTGAGGAATCAGAATCAGCCTCCGTCGTAGCTGCCACCGACACATCCACACTAGAAACCCGGGCTACCGAGACCTGTACCTCTTCCTCTGGATCAAAACGTTCCATATCAAAGAAGCCTTGACCGCCAAAAGCAGCTTCAAGGTCTACATTTTCCTCCGGTGCCACAACAGGAGCAGCTGGTAAAGCTTGTTGTACCTCAGGTGGTGGTTGAGGTGCTCCAGCCTGTTGTGGTGCCGGATCCCGAAACTCGTCCCCACGAGCTGCAACATACTCTGGATTGATCAAATACCCAAATAATGGAGTATGTCGAGGACGGAGCTCAGGTTTACTTCTTGCACTTGATGATCTGCACTGGGCGAAGATTCTCTTGCTTACACTCTCCACATATCTAATTGGGCGGCGCTGAGGTAACGTGGGAGCAACGTGATTCAAGATCATTTGAAGGAATCTTGGATACATCAGAAATCTCTCACGCGCCACCGCTCGTCTTTGACGGTCTATCTCGTAGAATACCAACTGACTAAAGCTATAACGCTTATTGTAAGTTAGTGATGTCATTGCCGACTGCATGGTCGCACCCATTCCATCTGTACCAGCCTTTCTCCCTGACATACACACGATCATCACGTGCATAAGAAATCGCCATTGGTCTAACAAGAGTCCCTTTCGTCTTTGAGTATCCCCCAATGGACCAGAATATCCCATTCTCAGAAAAGCACCATCTCTGAATGGAGCCACGAAGTCTGTAGGATCGTCTCTCGTTTCATCCCCAAACTGCAAAGCCACCCCGATCTGCTCAGACGAGAACTGTACTATCTGATTGTTAACCGTTGCACGCATAACCGGAGGCTCGACTCGACAATCATACTCCACTGTCTGCCAGAAATCTTCTATGTTTGGCAAAGATATAGGCAGTGTTGTGGTAATAGCGTGGAAGATACGCGAGCGGATAAGAAACGTGATGATCTCGCGGAAATCATCAACACCGCTCGCATCCGGGTCCAAAGTTATGTACATGTTATGCCCCGGGAAAAACTGCCGATTGTTATCTCCTCCTTCGTCACCACCTGCACCACCTGCTCCAGCTACAGCTGCCATTTCTGCAACACAAACAGTTTAAGTTAAAGAAACGTCGAAGCAAATCACAAGTTCGCCTATTACCATGAGCGAAGTTATGATTTATTCTGTATAGGCGAAGTTAGGGGTGGGGCGAAGTTGAAAACAACTTCGCCTAACCACAACTTCGCCTCATATACTGTTACATAATTAAATATCAGGCGAAGTTAAACCTTAGGCGAAGTTAAGGATAACTTTGCCTAAACTGTAACTTCGCCTGAATCTGAAGCGGCAACAGTTTAGACGTTCAAACGAAGTGATTTTGGTCAATTTGGAGATTGCGGACTCAAACAAACATGTTTTGACGGAGATCAAGTTGAATACGACTACGTTAAAACAAGTTTGAAAAGCGGGTGTTGGATGTTTGAAAGAACGGGGTCACGAATCGGGTCAAAACGACCTTTGATTAACGCCATTGTCAGTGATTATACGATATGATGACACTACACACCTTTAAATCGGATTAGAAACTGAGAAAAACAACAAGATGTGATCGAGATATAACTTCGCCTAGGTTACTGGAAGATAAGTTCGCCGGGTTTGAAAATAATAATGAGTTTGACCAATAATATCTTTATAAAAGGTCAAAGATGAACAGGCGAAGTTGGGGCTAACTTCGCTTACCCCTTAACTTCGCCTGTTATATTAACTTCGCTTGATAACCATGTTACAAAACAGACCCTCTAATTTGAACATTATGCTTTTAACTTTTAAACCTTCCTTTAAAGAGTAGAATGTTACGACCAAAGACCAAGTAACCAGATATAAAGTCATAAAACGACATAAGTAGAATAAAACTTAGAAATAAAGTACACGGGATCAAATTTCAGTCTAGTCGAGGACCAACATGTTTTAGAAAAGATCCGAACAGGAATCATACTAATTAAGTGACTGTCACATAGATCCATGTTCAGCTGTATTATGACATAAAGAAACAGGTTGTAAGCAGGTAAATAACTTAAAGTGGTTTTCATCGCTTCTGTGATACGGGTTAGGTTCAATTAAGCTCAAAATTTAAATGGGCAACACATCAGAGATTGTGATGCCTCCTATCTATTGTCAAAGCGTATTTGGCTTTCCCCAAGTCACACCGAGTTGACCTCGACCCGTAGTGTCTGATTAAATTGTAAGTACACGTCGATCTGTAGAGTCTTCTTCCCGTTCTCATTCTTGCATCTTGATTGAGAAGTATTAACATTATAAGCTCTAGAATGTCTCAGTAACACATAATAATAATTTTTTTTAAATAAGAAGATTTACACAGCTTCAAGTAAACTAATGCAAGTCCCGAATCTGGATCACTGCAGTTTCTTGACACACCATCTTCTCGGGAATCAGAACACTCACGGGCTCGTGTATGACTGGGTAATCACTTTTCTGCCTATCATTCAGAAAGATATATGCGGAGACATACACAACTCTTAATGAGTTTCCACTTAAGATCGAGGAGATTTAGTTAGTATCACTTCTACTTTTACGCACCATAAAAAGCTACCATGACATACAATGACTGTTCCAAAGTCTTTTAGGCCTAATAACTTCACTAGTTAAGCACACAAAATCAGTTTGTCGATCACTCTCCAAGGTTGGATCAATTTTCTTTTAAACATAGTAAAGAAACTTCTTACGAAGTAGTAGACTTGAAAAATTATTTCATCTCCCATTTTAAAAATATTTTTAACTTCTATCGCCCCGATCAAGTCGAAATCATCAGGTAAACGGCTATCCTGAAGATCCAATGGATCAGCTGGACCGACCACATACGAGTATGTGTCCTTCTAACTAAGTATGAACGACTAATTTTCAGCGAAAGAATAAAACACATCATAAACCGCCCCGGTCACTTTCAGTCATCTGGTTAATGGCTATCCTCATACTCTACAGGTAGAAATGAGGACCAAACATATCCGAAGATATGTCCTTCAAACTGAAGCAACCGACATAATTCTAAGCGATAGTGACGGTTTTTTTTTTTAAACAAAGTAAAAAACGAAAAACACGGTTACTCGGGATGGATCATCCCATTTAGCCATAACTCGGACTCCGATTCAGTTGCTTTTGACAGAAGACATGATTCTTCTGTTGCCATCTCAGTCGACCTCATGTCCATAACATATGTAT
Source organism: Bidens hawaiensis (assembly GCF_021521415.1). Taxonomy (NCBI): domain Eukaryota; kingdom Viridiplantae; phylum Streptophyta; class Magnoliopsida; order Asterales; family Asteraceae; genus Bidens; species Bidens hawaiensis. Next base: position 117,484 of record NW_027505197.1, read on the forward strand.
TCTTTTCCCTTGGAGCCTTCATCACTATCCATGCCTCTGGTATCTTGAAACCATGATACAGTACGATCGCTTCATTTTTGGTAAAGTGCACAGTGTAATCTTTGTCACAGATCTGAGATACACTCAGCAGATTATGCTTCAGCTCTTCAACGAAATTCACCTTTTCTAACTTCATTTTACCATTAGTCACCGTTCCAATTCCAGTAATTTTACCACCACTCTCTCCAGCAAAATTTACTCTACCTCCCTGAACAGGTTTCCATTCGTGTAACAAATTCTTGTTACCCGTCATGTGCCGGGAACAGCCGCTATCCACAACCCATAGATTGTTTGCAGCCCTGTTCAACTGTTCCTGCATGATTAAAGCAAAGGATTAAAATCTGGGGACCCAAGACCTATTGGTATAGGAGTGAGGTGAGTGTTTAATGAAGGGAATAAATTTAGAACAGAGCTGCAAATGGTGTGTAGATATTGGTTTTAACATGCAACAAGAATATGTTTTTACATCTAAAAAAAAAAAATCTGTTAAAAGGCATCCCGTACTTTGGCTGTCCAAAGTTAGTATTAGAATGATTTCTGTAAGTCCTAAAAGGATACCTTCTAGTAGATTGACTATGAGGCCATCCAAACCTTCGTGAATTAAATGAATTATTACTAATGATTTGGTTGTTAACAGGGAAAAACTGAGATCGACTTTTTTGAAAACCTGGATTAGTCCAATATTTGAACTTTTATGAGTTTTCATTCTTACCATTATAGTAATTACTGTTAGTTCTATTCTCAGTTTTCGAAGGCCTCATACCTCTGAATCTCTGATTCAGAGGGCAATCAGCTATCAGGTGTCCTATTTGATTGCATCTGAAACAGCTCCTGTGTTCAACTTTCGTCTCAACAGTTGTTTTAGATGTTGAGGTTGCATTACTGCCCGTTTGTCTAACATATGGTGGGACATACGGGTTTAGTGGAGAATTCTTTTCAGTTGGTTTATGTTCCTCTCCACGTTTTAGTAACACTGCCTCTTCTTTTATCTCACTAGACTCGGATGTCTTGTCCAAATTTGATGAGACAGAACTAGGAACATAAATCTTAACATTCGAAACAGGCTTACTCGTTTCGCTTTTACTAACTTCTGGATCTTTAATCGTAACTTTAACAGGAACTGTCTGACCAATTTTAACATCAACAGATTTCTGATTACTAGGATCATAAGTATAGTTATGATTATAAGGTGGTGGAACTTCAGAATATCCAATTCCTCCCCTTTTAACTGGGGAACGTTGATCACTTACGAGGTGATCAAGTATTGCGGAGGAATTTCTAAATTGCTCAAGCTTTCTGTTTAGTTCCACCACTTTCACCTGGTAATCAGCTATCTGTTTATCCCTTTCAGCAATTAGTTTGGTTTTCTCTTCTAACACTTCATAGCTAAGATCAATTACTTGTATTTTTTCAGCTAGACTGGCTTTAAGACTTCTGATATCTTTCTCACTAGCTTTTATTTTTACAGTGTAATTTTTTTCTCTAGTTTTAGTGTAATAATGATCTTCTTTTAATGTTCTAAATTGAGCATCCAAACTAACAAACTGATCAGTTATTGTTTTCAACTGTTCAGACAGATTTTCACATTTCGTACAAGGGAGTTTAGAACTTACCTCAGAGAGCTGATCTGTCACCTCTGCCATATAAGCTTGATCTTCTCTTGTCTCTATGTTTTTTCCTTCAATTTCGATGTTAACCAAATTGGCCTGTTCGAACACTTCCTCAACTTGCAGATTCCAATTGTATTCCCCGTTCTGTCTGGATATCATAGCCTTATTTTCATTACTTCCCCCATTCGGTTGTGTTGTCCTGTTCTGACTACGTTCTACTCGTTCATTTGTGCATTCTTTAGCAAAGTGTCCATTCTGTTGACAGTTATAACACCGAACCTTTGACTTATCAAACCCTGGTCTTTCGCCAACAAACTTTCTACCAGTCTTCTTCATAAACCTTTTAACTCTTCTTACTATCATTGCCATCTGCCACTGCAGATCCATCTCCTCTAGATCATCAGCATCGATCTGATCATAGTCTTCGTCTAAAGTTGCAGGATCAACGATTTTACCTTTAATGTAATTTTTGTAAGAAGCAATGAAAGATGCATAGAGAGCAAACTGTTGTTCAGCAGATTTAACACTCATGGGCATCTGATAGTAGTTGTTGTTCGGAACACTTGAAGAAAAACTACCCTTTGTTGTTTGAGGTTTAGAAGTGTTTGTTCCACCAGCTACGAAACACACATCACCATCCATGTTGAGAGTTACATGACCTTCATGAGTTGAGTTTTGCGCTCGAGTCTCCCTTTGAGTAGTAAGCAGATGATTCTGACTTCGAACTTGAACTTGAATTAACTTTCGCACCATACATTCCCGGATCCTGAACCTGATCAGTTGGTGTCTCTTTTCGAACCATGTTAAGTTCAAAAGTTCGTAGTTTGTTGACTGCTGTTTCCAAGTCAATGTTGGCAAACTCTTTATCTTCTCTCATCAAGATAGTGTACATCTCCCATTTCGGTGGGAGAGCATCAAGGAGTTTTTCCACGATCTCTTCTTCTTTATAGTCAATTGAAAAGTTCCTGAGTTCGGTCATCAAGTGGTAATACCTTGTGATGATATCATCAAGTGACTCATTCTTCAAATGCTTGAACACCGAGAATTAGGTTTTGAGTAGCTTAATCTTGGATGCACGTATCCTCACATTACCTTCATATCGGTTTTCAAGCACTTCCCATAGCTCTCTGGCGGTTTTATATTTCCTGAAGGTGTGAAGAATTTCTTGTGGAAGAGCCATTGTTATCGCAGCATGAGCTTTGCTTTCAGCCTCATACATCTTCTTTTCTTCCTCTTCCATCTTATTGTATTTCTTAATTTGTTCACGACCCTCATACAAAGCCGTTGGTGGAATTTATCCATCTTGAATGCACACCCACATCTTAGCATCTTGATATTTAACATACTGCTCAAACTGATCTTTCCAAGCCACGAAATCGGTTCCCTTAAGCATTTTCGGTGCCTTAGTAGCTGAACCTGCTTCCACCTCCATTTTCACCAGTTCCGTAATATTTATAGAAGTCATCTTTGGAAGAAATACAAATGAGCACTCAAAGAAACCAAAAATAAAAATTTTATTCTGAACAGTAGTGTAGGCGAAGTTAAACTTAACTTCGCTTAAGTCTTAACTTCGCTTGATTTTTCAACTTCGCTTTCTTCTCAACTTCGCCTGATTAGGCGAAGTTGTGGATAACTTCGCTTAAGTGAAGCGAATTTGTGAGGTAGGCGAAGTTGTTAATAACTTCGCTTAACCTTATATCTTCGCCTAAACCCTACAAACAGTGACGGCAACTTCGCCTAATGAACACAACGTTTTTGCAGGTTTGATTTTGACGTTTTGCGAGGTATGCGAAGGTGTAATGGGTTGTTTTTGATGGTGGGAGGTGAGTAGGACACAAAAACTCGGCATATTAACGTAAACTCGTCCCGCGAATAGTCGAACGGAACGATTTCTACACCCGTGTGATAATCCCGAACCACACAATCACGAGCAAATACTCTGATACATATTGTAGGTTCCCAGCCGGATCTACACGGAATATCTCGTTCTACGTAGGTGCGGAATCCCTACGTAAGACGATACGAGCGTAGAAGACGAAACACGTTAAACACAATCAAACACACGTTACAATAAACAAAGAACACGTTGTATTGCAACTGATAACACGTGATATATCAATCACCGATTACACAAAACTGAACCACCCACCCAAACAAGCCGTAACCTCAACCTATATAACATTCGACAACTTCGCCTAACATGTTTAGGCAAGTTGTCACTAACTTCGCTTATTCAATAAGTTCGCCCATATCAGGCGAACTTGTGAGACAACTTCGCTTAATTCTAAATACAAAACATACTAACTCGATTACAGACACTAGATACTGAACTACTGACATCATGTACCAACATAGTCAAAGACAATACATATTTTAAAACTTATTCATAACTCTTTATCAAAATTAGAAACTTGCACTTTAGATGCATATTGCGTCCAAACCCGAGCACTTGATCTTTGGCTTTTCGGTTCCATTTGTGGAGCTCAACTAAAGCAATCCAATACCACATATTAGTAATTACCAATATATAAATATTATATAAAAATAAGACATTAAACCCGAAGTAACATTAGTCAAAACTTTAAAGCCAAACTAGGTCCAGCGTAGGCTACCGTTATGCAACTCCAAAGATTCAATTCATTATGTATCTTAACTCGCCCGATTGATCCCGAGCTTATCGTACCTGTTTCTAATCATCATATCCATAACTAAATGAAGGTCATTAAAAATATAAAATAATATCCCAACATGATTCACAGATGGAAACCAATACTATTATACTACAATAACCAAGCCTAAACAAACGGGTCAAGATCGTTGATTGCTTTACCGTCAAGTTTTATTCCCTTCATCTCATAAGCATGTATACACCTTCTTTATTAAACATAACACAAATTCTAAAATTATTTATATCCCCCCACTTGACCCGTTATCATTTGGTTAGTAATGTGTACTCTTTGACCTGTTACAACACTACTAAACACATCACTGAAAGTCACGATTTTATTAACGAAGCACGAATAAAACCATACCACACCACTTCATAAAATTCTACAAAAATTCCATAAAATAATTTATGATGGTAACTAACTTCCAACGAAGAATCATGTCAAATTAAAATGATTAAGACCCCGAAACAGCACCCGCAAATGGGCTGACCTGGTTACTGAAAATCCTCATTGTATAAATAAATAATTCACAAAACCAAATCAAACGATTTTAGAAAAATCGATAAAAATTTCCATTACAATATTTACTAACTTCTGGAAAAGATTTGTACAAAAATAAAATGATTAAGGTTCTGAAAAGATTAAGGTTCTGGAATGGCACACTGCCATTACCAATGAGTTTAATGCCTTTATTCAAAGTGATACTTGCTAATTGGTTCCACGTCATCCACAAATGAATGTCATTCGTTGTATGTGGTTGTTTAAACATAAGTTTAATTCTCATGGATCTCTTGACCATTATAAAGCTCAGTTGGTATGTGATGGTCGTTCACAACAAGTTGGTATAGATTGTGGGGAAAAACAGCCCGGTTGTTAAACCAGTAATGATTCAAACATTTTTATCAGTTATCATGTCTAGGTCGTGGCATGTACATCAATTGGATGTTACCAATGCATTCTCACATGGGAAATTAAATGAAACAATATATATGTATCAGCCGTTGGGGCTTCGTGACTCTGACTATCTGAATCATGTATGTCATCTTAAAAAGTCTCTTTATGGGTTTAAGCAAGCCCCACGAGCATGGTATCAACGGTTTATGGACTATGTTTTGACCTTGGGTTTTCATCAAAGTGGGTGTGACAACTCTTTGTTCATTTTACACTCTAATATGAAGCCGCTTATCTACTTTTGTACGTAGGTAACATTCTACTGACGACCTCTTCGGATAATCTTTGTAAATTGTGTTGGGTTTATGGAGGCTTAATTGGGCCCGGGTTAGAAGACATCTTTAGTGGCAGATCAATTAAATTGAAGACTGATGGCGGCCTGGCCCGTTTATTTAATTAAAGTCCACTATTAGTTTTCTTGAGCAGTAAGTTGTAAACCCTAGTATGATTTCTATTAATATTCCTTGTACTTGTAATTCCTCATCACGAGTGAGGCAGAGAGCAATAATAAAAGTATCCTAGTTGCAGCCCATGGACGTAGGTCAGCCGACCGAACCACGTAAATCTCGCGTGTTCATCTTCGTTTATATTTTCTCTTGCAGATTATTTGTGTTTGTGTGTGTGTGTTGCAATACTCGAATCCCTAACAAGTGGTATCAAGAGCCGAGGTTACGGTTACACACGGGAGGAACACAACGCGAGAGAAATTGTTGGGTTGATCTACGGTTACTTTATATTTTGGCAGCAGCCAAATAAATCTCAAGATTGGTTTGATCAAAGTTCGGTAGTCCACAACAACTCTACGTTTTGTTTGTGTTCAACTCCAAGAAAAGACAAAAAGAGGTATATTGCAATTAGTTATACTATTATTATTATTTATGTTGGTCTTGTGGGTGAAGTTGGATACAGCCGCCGAAAGAAGAAAATATTAGCAATTATTGATCAACATAAGGAAAGGAAGCCAAAAGCATTTTTTGTTTAGCCACTATTAAAAAGAGTTATTTCTTTTTTGTTGCTTAATATCGATCAGAGAGAATTTGGAGAAACAAGTGTTTCTAGATTGTTTTCAGTTTTCGATGGTTGATTACAGCTTGTTTTAGTTTTGGTTTTGGTTTTGGCTTCGGGTTTGATTATCGGGTTTTGGCGTATTTAACGGGCAGTTTAGCCGGGTGGTTCTGTTGTGGTTTCCGGTGGTTATTTTGTTTGTCCGAGATTATTTTCTGATTTTGTTACCGAGATCCAAAGTCGGAAATTCATAGTTTGAGATAATGGCTGAGAGCGGGAAACTTCAGATTGAGAAGTTTGATGGTAAAGACTTAGGTTGGTGGAAAATGCAAATAGAGAATTTGCTAGTTCAGAAAGATTTGGACATGGTATTGGGTGAAAGACCGGAGAAGATAAATCCAGATGAGTGGGAGACTTTGGATAAAAAGCCAAGGCAGTTATTAGATTGTCGTTATCGAAGGATGTTGCATTCAACATCTTGAAGGAAACCACAACGCGTGGGATAATGAATGCTTTATCTAATATGTATGAAAAGCCTTCGGCAGCTAATAAGGTTTTCCTAGTTCGTGAACTGGTGAACACGAAGATGAAAGAAGGAAGTTCAGTTACAGTACACATCAACAAATTAAACTCGATTTTGTCAAGACTTGGGTCAGTTAGTATCAAATTAGAGGATGAGGTTCAGGCTCTACTACTGTTATCGTCCTTGCCAGATAGCTGGTCAGAAACTGTTGCAACGATTACTAGTTCAACCAGTGAGTTCACTTTTGATGGGATTCAGGATCTTATTTTAGGCGAAGACGTCAGACAAATAAATTCAGGTGAATCATCAAGTGATTTAATGTATGTTGGCAAAGGAAGGAAAAATAACAGAGGTAGTGGGAGCGGGAACAAGAAAAGGAGTCAGTCTAGGACTCGAAAGGATGTGGTATGTTGGAACTGCAATGAAGCGGGGCTCTTTAGGAATCAGTGTCCGAAAGATAAGAATGAAAAGAAAGAAGTCAACACTGCAGAAGAACACTTAGAGGATGAGTTTTAGTTCTTAGTGTTGAGGATAATGTTGATCCCTGGGTCATGGATTCTGGTGCTTCATTTCATGCTACCCACTGCAGTGAAGCATTGTAGAATTTGAAGGAAGGTGATTTTGGTAAGGTTAAACTGGCGAACAATGATGTTCTTGATGTTACGGGCATGGGTGACATGAACTTAGTTACTTCAGCCGGTTTATGAACCTTAAAGGATGTCAGAGTGATTCCAAGCTTAAAGAAAAAGTTGATTTCCGTTGGGCAGTTGGATGAACAGGGACATGAGGTTAAATTTGGGAACGGACAGGGGAAAGTTGTAAAGGGAAATCTTCTCATAGCTCAAGGAAGAAAGAGGGGTTCGTTGTATATGGTCAGTTTATTGTCTGAGGGAGTGACCAACCCAGTTCAGAAGAAGACCAAAGTCCGGTTCACAGAGCTAGTGGGCAGAAGAAGGTTTGTTTTGCAAGAGATAAATCCAGAGCCATGGGTCAGATTCAGGTTGAACGTGCTACAAGAGGTTCAGAAAAACCATTCAGAGGTTTTCGTGGCAGTGGGAGCACTGGCAGTCAGTCAATCAAAGTTTTAGCCAGATTTACCAGACAGTGGGTTAAGAGAACCAGTATTTCTGTGGTTAAAGTCTCTCCAGAAGATTACCTGCTTAATATGGAGAGTGTTGTTTGTTCTCAAGGTATTCCAGGATTCGGCAGTTCGTGTAAGTGGGAGCCGGTAAGGACAGAGAACAAGTCGGTGGAATTTGTAGCCATGACTGATGTGTTGGAGCTCGGGGGAGCTTCAACGGGCGTTCATGTTAACTGATGAGAAAACAGATGTAACCAGGAAGACGAGGAAGATTACATGAGGTACAAGTGATCATAGTGGAAGGCAGTTTGAAGATTATCAAGCCTCCAAGTGGGAGATTGTTGAGTTTATGGAGGCTTAATTGGGCCCGGGTTAGAAGACATCTTTAATGGCAGATCAATTATATTGAAGACTGATGGCAGTCTGGCCCGTTTATTTAATTAAAGTCCACTATTAATTTTCTTGGGTAGTAAGTTGTAAACCCTAGTATGATCTCTATTAATATTCCTTATACTTGTAAATCCTCATCACAAGTGAGGCAGAGAACAATAATAAAAGTATCCTGGTTGCAGCCCGTGGACGTAGGTCAGCCGACCGAACCACGTAAATCTCGCGTGCTCATCTTCGTTTATATTTTCTCTTGCAGATTATTTGTGTTTGTGTGTGTTTTGCAACACCCGAATCCCTAATAAATTGTTAATGGAAAAATTGGCAACTGAGTTCTCCATGAAAGATCTTGGCAACCTAAGCTTCTTCCTCGGGATTTCAGTTACCCATACCAGTGATAACATGTTTCTTTCGCAATGCTCTTATGCTAGTGACATTATCAAATGAGTCGGTATGCAGACTTGTAAACCCGCTGCCACCCCAGTTGACACCAACAATATAATGAGTGCTACATTAGGTACACCATTTGATGACCCGACGCTATACCGGAACATGGAGGGGGCTTTTCAATACCTTACTTTTACTCGTCCAGATATCAGATACGCAGTACAACAATTATGCATGTGCATACATGCACCAACGACCACAAACTAGGATGCTCTAAAGCGTGTCATTTGGTATGTTAAAGGGACTTTACATCTTGAACTAACTCTTGGTAAGTCAGTAAATCCTTCTCTGGCTTACACCGACGCCAAATGGCCCGTTTGTCCGGATACCCGGAGATTGTGTTTGTATTATATATTGGAGGTTAATGGGAAGGAATGTTTAACGAGAAAATACACAGTCTCTTGAATTCTATCAGATACTTTAAATACATTTCTTTCAAAAAGAAATATATTTTTCAATTATATAAATCTACACAAATCTTGTAAAATAAATTCCACTTTATAAGTAATTAAAAAGTTACACAAATTTGTTCAACGAGTATTAGGTGTAATCTTTAAAAATAGTAACAAGTTTATCATGATCAATCCTTGAAAATCATGTTTAAACCACAAGCTAAATAAAGAGAATATTTTACAAATAATCATGCATTCTTTTCCTTTAACCAAAAAAACTAGAAAGAATAAAATTGATATATGTTTCAATTAAAATCTATGTGGCCCTATCATGAATTTAAATGACACTGCCGCAAGGGCGGACCTAGTTAAGAACTAGGAGTAGCTTTCGTTAGCCCTCAACTTTATGTCGGTAGTGCAAAAAAGAATGGTCGGTTTTTGTATTTCGTTAACCCTGAAAAAATAAAACGTTATCCCTATTAATTTAAAACCCAATCGAATTAAATGTTCAAACCAATTAAAGCAAAACCAAATAAAACTCATTAACCCTTTACAAAATATTGTTGTTTGGTTGGCTGGACATCACAAACAGTCTTTACATCCAGACCCACTCACCGGTGACCTCCATGATGCATCCGACGCCCTTGTAACTGCTTCTCCAGACTCTCATTTCCACGGTTCGACTTCTACTTGTTCGATTTATGTATTATTCTACTTATATTAAAATTGTAATTGTTTATTTGTTTACATAAATTGTTGATTTGTTATTGTTTATGGGCAACTGAATGATTGATAATGCTTTGTAGAATATTTGGATAATGTAAACTTGAATTGATTAGGGATTTTGGGTTTATATGTTGGAATTTATTGGGAATTTAAAAAATGTCATTACTAACCGACATCATTTTGAGGTTGAGATTTTTAATGGTTTTGGATATGCAAATTCAAGAACTTGAAAATAGATTTAGTGAGGTCTCAACTACTTTGTTAGAAAATATGTTTAGTTTAAATCCTTTTAATTCATTTTTTGAGTTTGACATATCTAAGATAGTGACATTTTCTGAGATATATCTGAATGATTTTAGTAATGAAGAAAGAGGGTTTATTTCGAGTGATCTTACGACATTCTATCATACTTTAAAGAAAGATTACATGGCCATACTCGAATGCATGGACATAGTCGATTACATAAATAAGCTTGATTACATTAGATAGGGCCGATTATGTGGTCACTTGAATGCACATATGTGGTCGACTATATTGGATTACCCGCATACATTGTGTATGTTAGAATGCATAGAATGCTTCATGTGACATTCGTCAATTTCGGGTCAATCGTATTTTCATTTCGTATTTGTTTATTACGTAAACTGACCCGTTTTGTAAATCGAAACCCTCGATATACTCAAAATGATGGATTTTATGTTTCAATATTGTTTTACACTTGTTGGGTCTTGAAAACATCCTTTTCGGTTCTTAAAACGCGTTAAAAACACTTAAAACGAACTTCGGGGGCCAAAATTGCCAATTTTAAAAGTTTGGAATAGCTGGCCGACCACCTCATCACGCCACGCGTTGGGGGACCCTATACCATCGCATATCGCGATCCCAACACCAGACAACAGCTGCAGTTTGTGTTTTATTGTTTGTTCCTTTATCCAAAACTCTGTTTTTACACTCCAAACCTCTTGTTTAACCCCTCAACCTTGTCCCGTAAATACAAGACCCTTTCCCACATCCATCCCTGCTCTCATTTCATTTTCTCACTCAAATTCAAGAGTCTTTAAGCTTGTTCTTCATGTTCTTGGCAGTTTGACTTTCGAAAGTCTAACTGACCATGTTCTGACATTTTAATTAGTTTATATAGTCTTGTTAATACTTGAAGCATATGGCACATCATATATATAATATACACCCCTTGTTACCTTTGGTGGTTACTTTTCCGGCCTCGGTCGGTTAAGTTTCGGGCCTCGTAAGGTAAGGCTACATGGAGGACTTCGTGTCCTTGATATATATAACTATATAACTTGTTTATACATACTAACCATATTTAACTTCTGCTCCTTTTAGTTTGTACATCATTTATGAAGTTCCATGGTTATGGGTTTGAAGAGTCTAGCCTATGTTTTAACCGTAAATAGCTCTAAACCGTAAACCGAACTTTGTTTACTGGTTTTTGTTAAATAAATGTTTAAACATGCTTCTTGTTAGATGTAAGTTTGTAAAATCATTTTTTATAAGTTCTATAGTTATGGGTTTGTAGAATCTAACCTCGGTCTTAACCCAAAACTAGATCCGAACCGAAAACCAAACTTTCGTTTAAAGACTTTATGGTTAACTTTTTGGTTGTAAAACTTAATGTATTATCATATGTACATTATTATACAAGTTCTTAGATATTGGGCATGTGGAAACCATCTATGAACTTATTGTGAGATGGAAACCGAACCAAACCGAACTAAACTGATTTTTACTCGCTTAAGACACACAAGTGTGTTTTTTAGCTATCAAGACTTGTATAAATCTTTAAAAATACTTTATAAACTTATTTTAAATATTTTATTAAGTACTTGGAAATGTTGGATCCGACTTGATCTCATAACAAAGTTTGGACCAACAAAACCGAACACCTGCTTAACGGGCGTTGTTAGTTCTAAAACAATAGAACTACATTCTTGGTTAAGTCTTATTAAATTATATTGGGTTATCTCATGGCATTCATTATATTGGAAAGTTGACTTTGGGTTTGACCAATTTATCAAGACCCGAATCAACAACCCGAAACACTCGTTAAAACCCGTTTTAGTATATGTATTATAAAGGGACTTGCATTATTGCATTTTTACCCACCTTATTACTTAAAATAGGTTGGGTAGATATTAAGGGCTAGATACTTTAACTCGGTTTCGAGCAAACTTATATTTTTAAAAGACTATTATTATGTTTTCCTTAAATATTTACATTTTAAACATTAAACTTTAAATTGTTATTTTATTTAAATACTTCCTAGGCAACCTTTATAATACAAGACTTCCTTTCACCTAGACTTTTGGCCGTTAAACCTCATCCTTCTGGTTACTCGTCATTTTACCGATCAAGTTTGTTATTTGAACGTGAGTACTTTCATACCCCATTTTTCATCTTTCGTTTTGGGGGTGATATTGCATATTTATTCAAACTAAATGTTTTATACTTGAGTCATAAACCACAAACTTTATTGTATACTTTACTTAAATAAATGCTCGATTTGGTGTTATATGCTTCCATGCTTATATGCTTATGTGTTTACCGCTTTTGGTTGGTTGATTCATAAATCCGTGAACTGTATGGTATTCTCTTATAGCACGGTGTCGTTAATGTATTCTTATTAACGATTTCGTTCATAAATCTGTGAACTAGCCGGTATTCTCTTATAGCACGGTGTCGATAATGTATTCTTATTGACGATCTCATTGGAAAATCGAGTCTATTTGGTATCCTCTTATAGGCGGTGTCGCTAATGTGTGCTATTTAGCCATCTCTTTTATCCAAATTGTTGCTATTATTTATTGTTTTGTATACAAATTGTGCAATTTCTTATTATATACTTATTGTTCAAAAACTATGAAATTGCTCACCAACCTTTGTGTTGATAAAATTTATTTTATGCAATGTTACAGGTTTGACTTTTGTTGACTCAAGGACTTGACGAAAAGCGTTACCAAGACTATTAGGATATTAGCAAAATGAGCAATATATTTGTTTACTTGTATTCAATTTGTTTTGTATGAACAAGATGTGTTGTTTGTTGATCTTATGAAATAAAAAGAGTTGATTAAATATTGTCGCTTTAATAGCGTCTTGTGTATTTAGGCAATCCGTTGCACCCTGGCATGTTCCGCCGCCTTTGGTCGGGGTGTGACACTTCAAATGCATGTAGACACTTGAATACACAGTGTATTCGATTGTCATCATGTAATCGAGTATATTAAAGCATCATGCAAGATTTCGTCTAATAGGTCAGTAAAGAAAGAAAGAACGAACAGAAAAACATTGTATTCAAATACCTAAGTATTTGAATACATTAATGTTTAAGGATAAAATATTCTGAGTAAAGTGTATTCTAAAACAAGACCATTAGAATAGACCAGGCTTAGTCATTTTGGCTAAAATTTGGATAGTGTGATTAGGACAAGTATTAATACATATAATTAATGTACAGTTAGCCGAGCACAGTTAAAGAAAGGGATAACAGTGAACAGAGAACATAATAGGATCCAGGTGAGTTTATAGCCCCATTCCTTGTTATGTTTTCGGGGTTGTGTGCATAATCGATGTGATTAGTTAATACACTTACCTTAAGTGGTAAGTGTATGCTATAAATATGATATATGTGATAGATATGAATGATTACTTGTCAGTACGTGAACGATATTTGGATATTGCACGTACTGTCAGGTTATAAATAAAGTTATGAATGTTATATGTAATGTATGGATGATATATGTATGTTATGAATGAATGGAAAAAAAAGACAGTTACGTACAGGAGAAAGGGGACCGGACCCTAACAATATTCGAGGTAGAAAACGGACCGAACCCTAATAATATACGAGGCAGAAAATGGACCGGACCCTAATAATAATCGAGGTAGAAAGTGACCGAACCCTAATAATATTCGAGGCAGAGAAGGGACCGGACCCTAAAAATATTCGAGGAAGAAAAAGGGACCGAACCCTAATAATACTCGAGGCAGTAGGGCGTAATGCTGTTTAAAACATATAAGTATGTAGAGAAAGAATAAAGGAAATAATGAAAGAAAGAAAGATAGACATATTATGTTTATAATATGTACCTTCGGAGTCGTGTGTATATGTATGTGGAAGTATTGTATGTTACTTGATTAACTAGAACTCGTTCAGAGTAGTTGATTTATAATATGCACACATGTGAGTAGGATGAGGCAGCTAGCTTGAGGAGGGCACATGGTGGAAGAATAAAAATCTGGCATCTGAAGACCATGCTGTTTTATTTAGATGATGTTATGTTTGAAAGACGAATATGTTTATTGAGACAAGTTTATGTAATGATTTGAAATGTTTTATGAAAGTTATAATATTCCGCGAAATTTTTATTTAACTCTGATGTTTAGAACTGTGTTTATGAGTAAATCCAACGTCCAAAGTGAGGCACCGGTAACGGGGCCTTACATCTTTGTTGATTAAGATTGCTAGGTTTAGTTATTCGTAAGGAGTCCGTCAAAGTTTGATTAATTAATATTGTCTTGCGAGCCGATTAAGTTTATCAAGTTACCTTTGATTTCCGCACTGCAAGGTAGGGTTTCATTATAAGGTACTCTTTCATAATTAATTAGATAACCGTAAGAGGGTTTAATTTATAAAAACTGGTGTCTTAAAACTTATTAAAAAACGCATATGTGTCTTCTTGAGAAGGGTCAAGGGTCATGTTCGGATTTTCTTTTAAGTGTCTATTTTCCGATCTCAGTTCAATAACTATTATTTTCCAACTATTTGATAACTGAAACTTTGAGGATTCCAGCCTATGTGGTTTATCATTACCATCTGAGTCTCTCAAACTTATTTCTCTTGTGTTTTATTTCTTGTCTTTTCTAATTACTTATTTTTATTAGTTTAGTATTAATTAATTTAAAACTCCCTTTTAATAATTATAAAATAAATAGTCGTGTCAGTTTGTCGAGTCTAATTAGTTAATTTGCGTAATTAAAAGAGTTTCGTGGGTTCGATATCCAGACTTACTTAGATATACTAGAGTCGATCGGTTCACTTGCCGGTCAGCAGTTTAGTCGAGTTTTAAAGAGTCTTTAGTATTCCCTAGTGTCTAGTTTAGTGTAATTTAGTTAGTAATTATTTGACTACTTCCAACACATCAATGTTTCTTTGTCATGAGAGCGTTGTTGACGACCATAGGTGCGGTCGTCAAGTTTTGTTTTTTTTTTGAATGGTCAACAAACATAGAATGCTTAGGTACTCCGTATGGGGTGACCCAATGGCAAAAGGCCACCGCCAACTCGCCCAACACAGCCATACGGAGCCCTTAAGCGCCTTCAATTTATCTTCGGCTTCGAGGAAAACCCACCCGCTCAAAAGCCCAATAGTGGTAAAACCCGGATGTCCTCAGGAGTCTTTAAGCACCTCCAAGTTATCTCTAGTTCCGGAGGAAGATCCACGTCCGAACTGGTGGTAAAACCCGAATGTCCTCAGGATCGAACTGGAGATCACAAAAATCCCAATATTCCTTCATTAAGCAACCCTTATCCCTCAAAAATGTTATAAGTGAGAATTAAACTTGGATCTCAATTAAGAAACTCAAACTCTCTACCACCACACCACCGTATTATAAGAATGACTAAAATCATCAATCTTATAATTATTTACACATGATATCGTTAAGATAGAAAACTAAGTATAATACGCTAGAGTTTTCCTTTGGTATGGGTGTAAGGAGTTTTCATCTCTTGGAATGCTGATTCAACATTCCCGTCTATCTAAATTTGCTTTTTCTTCACACACTTTTTTTAAAGTAACCGATTTTATAACGTGTCTGGTCTTTAAAGCATTATTAAATTGATAGCTTTTGTTAATCAAACATGCCATCAAGTTGACTGCACAACCAATCACCAATCCTGTGGGCTAGCAAATAATTAAATATACACCTAATTTGGATTATAATAATTGTTCATCCAACAATTGTATTTACTATTTGAATTTTTTTGTTAGTCAACCCATAAATTATAGTTTTGTAGTCAAAGGTTTGAAAAAAATAATCAGAACACATTTTGATTTTTAAAGTATACTTTAGATTTGATGACCTAAGAGCATTCACATCTCATTCCACATATTTTTTCTATAAATTAGTTAAAGAACATCATTCTATAAATTTATCTATCATTTTTCAAAATTCTTCTACATTCTATTCTCTATATATATTCATAAATTAATTTTTTATTATTTTTTTCTCTTTTGTCTTATTATATAGTAAATGGTGATTGGGATTTATGTGATATATTATATGGTATGGATAAAAAATGAGTCCCTATATTTAGGGATTTACTTTAGTTACCATATAACTCATCCATATAATAGAGAATGGATTGAAGATGTGATTTTGATTGTTTTCTTAAATTTTACCCTAAATTATATTGGTTTAACAACTTTAAAGAATGGGTTGAGAATGCTCTAAGAGCATCCCAGCCCATTCCCTTCCTATTTTCATATAATTTACCAAAAAATCACCATTCCACAAATTTATTTCCCATTTTCAAAAAACCTCTCACATCCAATTCCACATTTCTATCCCTATATTCTTTTTTTATTATTTCTTTCTCTTTGTTTCATTTACATTCTTAACTACCAACCATTTTATTTTATTATATTTTATTTAATGTTTATTTCTATTTAATTTTATAAATTGTGACTATTATATTTTTTTAAAATTTTTTTCGGTATTGTCATTTTTTTACTCTTTTATCCGAAAGAGAATTTTTTTTATCTTTTATCCAACGATAACAAAATATAGTATAGATTAATAGTCATGGAGTCTAAATGATATAACATTATGCTATAACATGTTTCAAACTCTAACTCATAACATGAATGAAACTACAAAATGTAATGTGGTCTCGCTTATTGTTGAGAATAAAGTAGCCACTGATGTTCAATTAGATCTTCTTGAAGTTGATGCACCGAACTATCTCTAATATGAAGATGACCTTGATTGAAGTCCATAATATCAATTGTGCGATTGCACGACAATTCGGGGAGATCTTCAAGTTGATCATGAGTGCGCAGACGCGGGTCAGCGTGAGCAGTTCCATGTATGCACGTTCACTTCCATACTCGACCTGTTAACCAGCTTATGACCCGCTGACACGTGAACCCACTTGACCCGTGAACAACTCGATAGCATGGAATAATAATAATATAAATAATAATAATAGTATGCTTGGTAAGTAAGAAGGTACCGAATTGCCTTTAGTGTGCTAACTGCTATGAGCCAAAGGTTTTAAGTTTTATGCATTTTTATTTAATAGGTACTCGCGTGCATGCTGGTCAACACGTGCAGATCTGCTTGTGTGTGTGTGTGTGCAGATCAGTTTTGTGCTTTTTTTTCCTTAACTAGTATCATAACCTACGCGATGTGGCAGGGGCGTAAACCTGTAAAAACTAATGTCGAAACGCTATCGCAAACTAGTTGGAAGGAGCCGAGGGTGCGAGACCGTGAAAAAAACTGCATTTAAATGTTACAAAATGAATGGTGATCGAAACCTTATTTCACTTTTTTGAAGAGGCTGACACTTATGTGCAGATCTGCGCGCACGTGTGCAGATCAGTATTATCCTCTCTTTTTTTCTTTTTTTTGCTAATAGATACTCGACTTACAAACGCGTGCACGCTGATCTGCATGCGCTGACCAATACGCAGGCGCGAGCTGAACTGCACCTGCAGGATCAAGAAGTCATTCTTCCTGTAAGCATTTCATATATTAAAATTCCAACACTCCACCAAATTACGCATATTATGTATCTAAACATTAGTTTAATGAATTGAAAGATATAATTACACAAACAAACAAACAGATTAGTATAAGGACATATGCGTGCAGAAAGTATCCAACATTTTAGACGAAAATGATGCATTCCCTAGTGCATTATGGTTGATTATTGAAGAAACACTAAATGACCCCGAGTAGATTATGGATAATCTGGGGGTTAAATAGATGTTTCCCACGAGGGTTAGGTCCGGCAAGATGGTTCCTCTGATGACCTGCAAAACAGACACCGTGAGCTCGTCACTGAGAAGGGGGGGGGGGTACCTCCTTGTGACCACCCTCCGGCGTGAGAATCAGACTAGATTGCTCTTGAATATAAGTGTATATTAAGAGAATGACTAGAGCAGTTATCAGGTAATATATCAAGATATAAAATATGAGATAAGATGATAATACCATTCCAAGGTGTTGGAGTATTTATAGCCGAAGGTAGGTTTCCAAGCAGGTACAGCTGGCTGAATAGTATTCATGTTCTGCCAACTGTGGGTTACGCACGTGCCATGCTGGTGGTTGGTGGGTAGGCAGCGGCTGATAGTGACCAGGCCGGCTGTGTACTATTCCTGTTCCACCAACTGCAGGCTACGCACGTCCTCCGACAGGTTGGTGAGTAGGCAGCGGCTGATAGTGATACAGTACAAGAGCGTGCTGCTCGTCATACTGTTGTCAGTGAGCTGTCGTATCTTTGGTCAGATCTTTTATCCATACCTCGTCAGGTACAGTACAAAAGATCCTCCAGTATCGTACGGACTGGCTCATTTGTGCGGGAGTGTCCCCGGCTTTGTGCGGGAGTGTTCCCGGCTTCGTGCGGGAGTGTTCCCGGCTTGCTCACTCCTTCTTCAGGTGACATTACTGAATTATTTAAGAGTTAAGTGCCTTGTGCGTGTAGCCTTGCTGCGCGGGTAGCCTTCCCTGATGGCTAGTATCCGTTGTTGCGGGAACAGGCGGAGTACGTTGACCATTGGGAGGCTTTTCCTGCGGGAACAGCTTGCGTACTGCTCGTAAGGACGTCACGTCTCTGAGCATGGTGGGTCCTGCGGATCCAGTTGGTTTCTGCGCAGACGTTTCTTCAAGGTGAGTCGCGAGTTTAGCCTTTGCGCAGACGTCCTTGTAGAAGGTGAGTCTTGCGGGTTCAACTGCGCAGACGTCCCTCTTTGAGGTGAGTCTTGCGGGTCCAACTGGGCTCTGCTGGGACCTACCTCTTCAAGTCCCCCCAGTCCAATGTTATTCTCATGAATTGTTAATAAGTGAGGTGAACTTTTGGACTTAAGCAAAGGGTTTTGTTAAAGGTTTTAGTTTTAAGGTTTTCCATGGGGATTCTTCCCGCGGAAGTCCTAATGTCACGTGCAGAAATTCCAGACTTTTCTGCTTGATCTTTGGGTATGATGCGGGTAGGTCTGTAACCTCCTCGCAAGTCAGGAGCGTTGAGTTCCACTTGTATAGATTCTCCCTGAGGTTTTGGTAGTTTTGAACATAGTGATCAATTATGTTAAAACAACCAATTCCATCTTGGAGCTTCAAACAATCTAGTTCTCGACGTTCCCGCTATGCGGGGATGTTATTCCCGTTTCCGCAAGCATGGCCCAGAAGATCCTTCTTGGTTTCAATTCCCTGCGGAGTGCTAGGTATGTGAAGGGTTTCGCCTTGACACTGTACCCGCACTCGTCTTATAGTTACTTTACTTCCAAGGTATTCCTGGCTTCAATTCCCTGCGAGTGCTAAGTATGTGAAGGGTTTTGCCTTGACACTGTACTCGCACCCGTCTTATAGTTACTTGGTTGCCGAGGTATTCTTGGCTTCAATTCCCTGCAGGTGCTAAGTATGTGAAGGGTTTTGCCTTAACACTGTACTCGCACCTGTCTTATAGTAACTTGGTTGCCAAGGTAAGGGGTATAGTCCCGCTTACTTTTGAATCTTTTTGAATCTTTTTGAAATTCGAAGAGTTGGTGAAAGGATAAGAACAGTCCAAACTGTTGAAACGTCGTCCGACGGTTTCTTCTGGCAGTGTCAGGACGTGCAGGAAGTTATGACGACGTGACAGTATATGGTCATTCCAGACGCTTTTTCAGGCGCGTGGCCCCGAAGTTTACGGCACGCGTCCTGTCAACAGCTGTTGCCAGCTTGCTTTTTCCACGTGTCATAGTTTCATTGCACCAGCGTTTTCCTCTCTCTTCCGCATTAAATTCATCGCATTCATTGCGATGAGTATATAAAGGGAGGAGAGGTTGCATCTCAACTCACAGTTTCACCTCTCTTCTTCTTCTAAACGATTTCCGGCGAATACTCTAACTTTTCTGTCGAGCATTCTCCTGAAATCGTTCTTTACCTCCAAAACATGTCTTCTGTTCATGATCTTGAGGCTACCGCCGAGGAGTCTGACGTGTATGCCGATAATCCGTCGTCTACGTTGGACAAGGATGACAAGAGTACTGCTGGCGAGTGCCACTGTGCTCTTCCGGCCGACCTCTATCAATACGTCGTCAGGAAGTTCATGCTCTAGCCTTTCGAGCCTGAGTTTCCTGCACCTCATCAGACGGTGTACGATGCCCCCAAGGGTAAGATAGGTGTGTACGCTGCATTCTTCGTCTATGGGAATCTCAGGTTCCCATTGACGAAGTTTGTATACCGTGTTCTGGAGAGACACGGTGTGCATCTGACTGAGGTACACCCAATGGCGATCGCCAAGATCCGCCATTTCGAGTGGGTGTGTCTCATTCTGGGTGTGGAGCCCCATGTTGACCGCCTGATGACCTTTTATTCCTGGAGGTGCATCCAGGGGTGGTATACCTTGGTCAATCGGATCAAGGGTTTGAAGATCTGCGCTACCGAGCGCAGTCTTCGATCTTGGAAGCGGGAGTTCTTCTACATCTCCGCTCGCGTCGTCCCCATAGCGATGACGTTCAAGAACGGGAGAGCTCTCCCGAACCTTCACGCCTCCAACTACCAGGAGGCGGAATGGTTCTCCCAGATTTCCCGGATCCAGTCTCCGGTTTACCGCTTTGCGGAGTCCGGGATGGTGATGCTCGGGATGAGCCGGGTGTGGAAGGAGGCGTCACAGATTCCCATCGTCCTCGAATACGGTTTGAACTCTGTCCCTTACGGTATGCTTCATATTATCCGTTAATTTATTTGCTCTAACCGTTTTTTCTTTTTGTTTTCAGAGGGAAACGACTTGCAGTTCCTCCTGCATCCGCGGGAGGCTGATGGTCCAGCTCGGTTGGGTACTCGTGCTCTAGATGAGAACGAGTTGCCCATCCTTGAGCAAAAGGCGGATCGGTTCGTGGAGGTCTACCCGCCGGGCCACGAGATCCTGAGCGCCAGGCGGCCAGGTAAAGAACTTTTTGACCCTCGCCCTCTCAATGCTCAAACCTCTGCGGGAATTCCTCTAATCTAGTCATCTTCTGATGAGGAATCCGCAGATGGTCCATTCTTTGTGAGGAAGAAGAAGGCTGCTGGCGGGAAGGGGAAGGCGAAGGTTGCCTCCACTGCCGATCCGGTGAATCGGTCTGACTCAGAGACCGAAAGCGAGGAGGTGGCGGGGAACCCTGGTGGTGTTCAGATCACTGCTCCGGAGGTTGAGACGGATGTCACCTCCGGGCAGCCCAGTACAGCGACGGTGACCAGCGTAAAGAGGCCGGTTCCATCGGGTTCGTCCCCGCCTGTTCGTACCTTCAAGCTCAAGAGGACTCGTAAGTACAACTTCCTTTAATTTTAACTTCATATGTTTCCGCCATTATACTTATATATCTTGTCTTCGTGTAGGCGTGGATGCTACCGCATTCCAGGGTGGAGCGGGGAGGAGCACCTCCGGACCCATGATGGTAGGTTTGGTCAACCTACCTGAGGCGATGACCCAGGCGGCTGCGCCTGCTTCAGTTGGTTCAGTTGCTTACTCGGCTGAGGCAACTGCTCCAACTGTGACAACGTCTCCGCCGGTTGTCAGTGTCATATTCACTGATTCTTTCACTGAGCCGGCGGTGAGTTTTTCTGTGGTCTCTTCCGCAGCGACGACCACGGTGGTGAGTTCACCTCCGGTGAGTTCACCTCTGTTGGTTTCTACGACGGCGGCTTCAACCGCGCCTCCGGCACCGGCGACCACCTCGCCCCCGGCCGGTTCAGCAGGTATGTTTGGGGTTGGGGCGTCTAGCCAATCTCTGCCTCCTTCCCATCTGCCTGACCTCTTGGATGGATATCCGTTAGGTTCGGGTGATGGGTTTAGCGGCTACAGGCCTGTCGTCGACCCTACAGGTGCGTAAGGTTATTTTGGCCTGTTATGTTTTTTTTTTATCTTTTCCTAACTGCCTTTTGTTTTTGCAGTGTCGGATTCGAATGAGGTGTTTGTTCCGCGGTGGAACATACGCCGGGGAACCACCCTTCGGACGGCTGTGGACTGTGTCGAGTGGGAGCGCCACGCCGCCCCTAGTGGTGCACTGGGAGAAGCTATGTCAAGCTACCAAGAGGGTAGGCTGACAAACGAGCTTCGAATTCTCCTTGCCCGGATGCAGCCGCGCGTCGAGCTGCTTTGTCGTGAAAACGACAAGTTAAAAGCAGCTCGTATCCAAGAAGTAGCTCAAGCGCGGGCTGTCCGGGAGGAGAACAGGAGGCTCTCCGCCGTTGCTGCGGAGAAGAAGAAGGCCTTCAAGGCCCTTGAGGTTGAAGTTCAGGCCCGTCTCGAGGCCCGTTCCAAGGCTGCCCAAGCTTTTAACGAACAGCTTCGGCTGGCTAAGGAAACTGCACGGAACGCAACTGAGAGGGCCACCAAGGCTGAACCTGTTGCTGAGTCTCTACGCCTCGAGAATGAGGAACTTAAAGCCAAACTAGAGAGGCTCCAACAGGCTCATGATGCCTTGGCCATGGAAGACGCCAAGAAGCTCCAAGAAATCTTGGACCAGAGGGGCGTGCTTGACCATACTGAGCGTAAGCTAAAGGGCGTCGAAGAGGCTGCGGCTAAAGAAGTGTTGCTTGCCAACCTTAACAAAAGTGAAGCCGAACGCGCCCGTATCCAAGCTCAAGCTGCCCTCCAGGAGGCTCTGGTTACCAAGGAATGGCTTCTACGAGAAGCGTTGTCGCAGGTATGCATAGCTTCAAAATGTCTTTACGCTTTTTTTTATAAAAAAGGTTTTGACACGTATTTTTGTTTTGTAGGTTGTGCATCGGGTATTCACGGACACATCATATGACGATGCCATGAGCACAGTCCTCAACGCTTCTCATGAGGATGGGGAAAAGGCTGGCTTCCTGCTTGGTCTAGGGTTCATTGAGAAGGGCATCCCGCCTTCCAACTTCCCTTTATATGATGTGGATACTGAAGCTGCTTTTGACCAAGCAGTGAACCAGTATGCTGCCTTCCCGCATCCAGTGGTGGAGAAGGTGAAAGAAGTTGCTGATGCTGATGATGGGTTAACCATTCTCAAGACCTTCCTTGAACCGCCACAGCCAAGTGATGGTGCGGGTACAAGTGGGTTTGGAGGGAGTGGTCCTGAAGCTTGAACCTTTAGATCCCTTCCCACTGTTAGGATAGGTTTATGTTTTTTGTATAGATTTACACTCTTGTAGGCGGGTAAATACCTGACCATTCTTGTAATACATGAATTTTTATGGAATGTAAATCTTTTGTGCGGGTAGGACCGTCACTCTTGCTTTATAAACGTTATACGACTTGCTCATGCATATTATAGTTTAATTTGGCACTTGTTTTGCCGCATAAACAATATATGATTCGCTTGTGCATACTTTAGTTTAACTTAGCAATTTCTTAAGTACTTTGAATAAGTTAACCTATCAACGTGGCAGATAATAGGTTAAAGTTTTGCTTCCTCTTTCGTGATTGTACGGGTAAGACCGTCACTTGCACTTAGTAGGATGGCTAAACTTTATCTATATCTGACCTGCGTGGAGGTTTTCCTCATTTTTTCCTTGAAGACATTTTCTGTGTTGTGAATAAGTTAACCGTTCGACGCGCGGTTGTCATTAGGTTAAAGTTCGGTTTCCTCTATCATGATTTGTGCGGTTAGGCCCGGCACTTTCATTTAGTGGGATGACCGAACTTCACCTATGACTGACCTACGTGAAGGTTTGCCGTTTTTTGTGTTTATGCGGGTTTTGCCGCCTTCCACACGCAACGACTTACTTCCCCACTTATGTATGCGGTGAAGACCGGCATATCAGTGTGGAAAGTTTATAAGTATAAATGTAAGATCATCAGCGTCAATGTGATAAGGAGAATCATTTCCATTATAAGTGGCTCTGGGCCGAGCTCCCTTCCATGTTCTTGGGAGTGTCATCGAGCCTTTCGAGCTGATATGCACTTGGTTCGGAATCTCGTTGTTTACGCAGTATGTAGTCTCCGACATTGAAGCTGCAGTTTTATTCGTGTTTTCTCCAACTGGGGTTCTACACGCATTAGCCCGTTCAGCATTCATTACGCCACGAGGTGCGTGAGCGTCCCATCTCTGACAAATGCTTCGACAATGTCCTTCAAGTCTACCATTCCTCGGTGTTGTGGCCTCTTGTCCTGTGGAAATCATAGAATTTGCTCTGATCAGCGTTGTGACGCTCTCGGATTATTGGAGCCTTTGGCCATGGGAGCCTCTCGGTGTCAAATATTTCGGTGACGCTTTTGGTGAGTGGCGTCCATCTGGAGTTCTGGTTCGACGACCGCATGTTATCCTTTCCGCCTAACCAAGGATGCGAGCCGGATGAGGTGTCAAAGTTTACCCTTGACTGCCAAATGCCTAGCTTCCTCTTTTTGTTTAGTCGGGCGGTAAGGACATTGT